>NW_018397366.1:9181-9402 GCF_002168275.2 Theobroma umbraticum
ATAATCTCGTAATTGATTTTAAGTTGAATTGTTTTACATTTTTAGTTAAAACAAGCTATAATTGAATTTTCGCCTTGAAAAATGTAAAGAAAATGCCATTCATTGGCAAAAAAAATCTATTTGTATTCACTCATTCCTTTAAAAGCCTTATTACTTGCTTTAAATGATTTTATAATCTCTAATTCATTTTAAGTTGAATTGTTTTATATTTTTGGTTAAAA
>NW_018397366.1:9419-9551 GCF_002168275.2 Theobroma umbraticum
TTAGTCTCTGAAAATGTGAAGAAAAGGGCATTTGTTGGTGAGAAAACTCCATTTGTAGTCATCCATTCCTTTCAAAGCGTTATTACTCGCTTTAAATGGTTTTATAGTCTCATAATTCATTTTTAGTTGAAT
>NW_018397366.1:9709-9944 GCF_002168275.2 Theobroma umbraticum
ACTCGCTTTAAATGGTTTTGTAATCTCATAATTGATTTTAAGTTAAATTTTTTTGTATTTTTAGTTAAAACAGGCTGTAATTGAATGTATGTCCCAAAAAAATGAAGAAAAAGCTATTCATTGTCAAGATAAGTGTTGGTCCCAAATAATTGTGCTAGATGAGGGGTGAATAACACTTTTTGGCTTTTACTAAATTTGACCTCTATTTGGGGGCAAGTTGAAGTTCAATGAAGAG
>NW_018397366.1:9954-10230 GCF_002168275.2 Theobroma umbraticum
AAAGATTTATAGTGGTTTGGTCAAAGACCTACATCCACTACCTTAATTGTCCAATCAAGGATTTTTCAAACCAAATTACTATAAAAGGTGAAATTCTCAAGTTTTCACGAAGCTTTCACAATGGCTTTTCACAGGCTCAGCCACAACCTTTAACAATGATTTTTTCTGAGATCAACCAAAACCCAAAAACTAACTTTTTTAGGTTGAGTTAGATCCTATACGCTCAATCAAGCTAACCCAAGCTTGATTAATCCCCTTAGAGTGTCTCGCACACTC
>NW_018397366.1:10341-10747 GCF_002168275.2 Theobroma umbraticum
AGTGAAGTGTAGAAAGTATGCAGAGAGTTTTTGAGATTTTTGAGCTCTTTTTGATCTTGGGAGCCTTCAAAATTGATTCTTGGCTGTTAGGAGAGCTTTTTATACTTGAAAAATTAACTCTGATGGAAGCTAGACAGATTCTGACAGTTGAAAATAGTTTGGGAATAATTCTAGCCGTTAATTTATCTTTTAGCGTTCAGTTCAAACTGTTAGACAGAATGCTCTTAATCGACTAATCGTTATCACTTAATCCACTAAGTCGTCTTTTTCTCTAAACCCAATTTCTGGAAGTAGGCTCTGTCTTTGAACCCAGTTTCTAGTAGTATCCTCTTAGTCAACTAACAAAACTTTGTAGTCGATTAAGTCGTTTCTGTCTCTGAACCTGATTTCTAGCAGAAAGCTCTTA
>NW_018397366.1:10757-10846 GCF_002168275.2 Theobroma umbraticum
ACTGTCTCTTGGTAGACTAAGTGTTCTCTGTTTCATGATTTGCTTGAACCTGCCAATTTCTCTTTTGAGTTTTATCCATCCAACTCTCT
>NW_018397366.1:10856-11006 GCF_002168275.2 Theobroma umbraticum
ACTTAGAGGCTTCTCATTTCATTGTTCACTTATAGCTCTTTATTTTTATGAGTTTTGATATTATCTTTTTAATGATTAACTAGTTATTTAATATATATTTGTCCTGCACACTCAAGTAGAAAGATTAGACATAAATAAATGGGAATGTTT
>NW_018397366.1:11016-11099 GCF_002168275.2 Theobroma umbraticum
AAAAACTAATGGAGCCAACAATCTCCCTATTTTTGATGATGACAAAACATTCCTTGATTAAATACACAATGTCTATTTGTTAT
>NW_018397366.1:11389-11689 GCF_002168275.2 Theobroma umbraticum
AATCATTGATGATAGGTGATAGAATACCATTCACATTGTAACAATCTATCACCAGTATATTATTAACAGTCCATATTCATATCAACATCAATAATCACTGACATTTGCATTAAATAGAAAAGTATAGAAAATAATTTCAGCATTCATATATCAGCAACAAAATAGCCATCAGTAATAAAATGTTGTACCCCTTTGAGTGGGAGTGGCTTGCTCACCCCTTTGAGCATCCTTGAAGGTCTTGAAAAGGGTCTCTCCATATAACTTGTACCCCATCTTGGACAAACTTCCTAGATAGATGAC
>NW_018397366.1:11924-13193 GCF_002168275.2 Theobroma umbraticum
TTAAAAGCAAATTGCATCATCCACAGGTCTTGCAGACTTACATAGCTGAAGCTAGCTCCTCTCCAATGGACTGTTGAAGCTATGAAGTAATGCAGTATCTATGTTTGAGGGCTTTTGATGAAACTTACATAGCTTTTAGAAAAGAATCTCTCAGTTTTTCCAGTGATCATCTCCCATAAGGGTGAAGGATCATAATTTTCGAGAATTTCATAATTTCCCTCATTGCATTCTATACTTAATAATTCCCTAAATCAGAAGCAAAAACCACAAATTCCTTCCCATTCAAGTAGACATTAAGACTATCATTCACAAACTCCTCAAGGTCATCTAATTCATCTTTACCCTATAATATTCCAACATAGAATTCTTTGACTAAATTGGCACTATAAGTTCTGTTCTTAAAGACACTAAATTCCTTTAATTTCATTTCTTCAAAGTATTCTAACAACCCTTCCTTAATTTCTAGAACCTCATTGAAACTGTCCCAATCAATGAATTTCCCATAAGAGATAAGTGCATTTTTTATTTTTCTAAACCTATCTTCATGAGCTTTATTTCTAAAATTTTGAGATGAAGAGTTACCTTTTGTTGCAAATTTTCCCTTATATTTCTTCTTCTCTGTTTTCTGTTTTTTTACTCTCTGTTTCTTAACAGTCACTATAGGCAGTTCATCTTCTTTTCTCTTTTTTTGAGTTTTAAACTGTGAGTTTTCTTCCATGTGTTGTTTTCTTTTCTTCTTTTCCAGAGTATCTTTGGGCATGGAAGATTTTGCCATTGATTTTGGAAGTTTTAGATTTTAGGGTTTGAGAAATTTAGGAGAAATGGGCTTTTCGTTTTGGGAGGTTAGTTTCAGAGGAGAGAGAGTGAGAGAGAGTGAGTTAAAGAGGAAATTTTTCCCAAAAAAATGTCAGACCTTTTTAAATGTAGACAATTTAATTATTTCAAAAATTTAGAATTTCCCTCCTTTTTCATTTTTGGTTGAATTTTCTTCTGTTTTTTCTTTACCCGTTTTCCTCCTTTTATTTCTTTAAGTTTTATTATTTTACTTGGGCCTTGATTACTGACTAAGTTTTGCCCTTTGTTGTCTGTGTCTTTTACTATCAGAGACAGAATGCTCTTAGTTAATTAAGTGAAGCTTTTAATCAACTAAGTGTATATTGTCTTACCAAAGAAATGTTCAAAAATTTTCTCAAAGTTCTTGAACACGAGTCATTCCTAGATTTCTCTTAATTTCACAGAATCTTTCCTCATTTAAGGGTTTGGTAAATA
>NW_018397366.1:13331-13441 GCF_002168275.2 Theobroma umbraticum
TTAAGCACATGGTCTCTAACAAAATGGTGTCTAATTTCAATGTGCTTAGTTCTTTGAGTGCTGAACTGGCTTTTTTGAGATATTAATTACACTTGTGTTGTCACAAAATA
>NW_018397366.1:13451-13538 GCF_002168275.2 Theobroma umbraticum
ATGCATAGTCAATCCAAAATCTTCTAATTGTTGTTTAATCCTTAAAATCTGAGCACAACAACTACCTAAGGATATATATTCAGCTTC
>NW_018397366.1:13548-13680 GCF_002168275.2 Theobroma umbraticum
AGTGCAACAGAGTTTTGTTTCTTACTTGACCATGATACAAGCATATCTCCTAAAAACTGATATGTGCCACTAGTGCTTTTTCTATCTATTCTACTTCCAGCAAAATCTACATCTAAATATCCAATAAGAGTG
>NW_018397366.1:13690-13776 GCF_002168275.2 Theobroma umbraticum
CTCTAGGATACCATAATCCTAAAATTTGTGTGTCTAAGAGGTACTTGAAGATTCTTTTTACTGCAGTAAAGTGTGACTCTTTGGGT
>NW_018397366.1:14185-14304 GCF_002168275.2 Theobroma umbraticum
CAGTTCACCCATCATGCTCATCTCAAATTCACCTTGCATTTCTTCAGCAAAGTTTTTGCACAAATCCTCATTAGTAGCACTAAATATAATATCATCCACATAAATTTGAACTATAATTA
>NW_018397366.1:14495-14632 GCF_002168275.2 Theobroma umbraticum
GCACTTTTCACATCCATTTGAAATAGTTTGAAGTTCATGAAACATGCAAATGCAGGTAATAATCTTATGGCTTCTATTCTAAAAACAGGAGCAAATGTTTCATCATAGTCAATGCCTTCTTCTTGGTTATATCCTTG
>NW_018397366.1:14781-14968 GCF_002168275.2 Theobroma umbraticum
CTCTTCTTGCATAGCCAATATCCAGCTTTCTTCTTTTTCTGCCTCTTCAAAGCTTTTAGGCTCGATTTGAGAAATAAAAGCAGAGAATTCACATGTCTCTCTTATTCCTTTTCTAGTTTTGACATTTTGTGAAAGATCACCTAAAATCTATTCTTGTGGATGATCTTTCAAGTACTTCCAGTTCTTT
>NW_018397366.1:15319-15566 GCF_002168275.2 Theobroma umbraticum
GGTTTTCTACCTTTATACAATTCATATGGTGTTTTTGATATCATAGCCCTTATTAATACTCTATTAAGAATATATGTTGCTGTATTGACAACTTCTGCCTAAAAGTATTTGGGTAGATTGTTTTCACAAAGCATGGTTCTAGCCAGTTCTTTTAAAGTTTTGTTTTTCCTTTCTACAACTTCATTTTGTTGGAGTGTTCTAGGTGCAGAAAAGTTGTGATCTATCCCCTTTTCATTGCAAAAGTTTT
>NW_018397366.1:15725-15854 GCF_002168275.2 Theobroma umbraticum
CTTGTTTACTTAGTTGACATGCATCACAAATCTGATCATTTTCATATCTAAGTTAAGGTAGTCCTATAACCAGAGTTTTTCTTATCAATTTTGAGATAGTATGCATGCTCACATGTCCAAGTCTTCTAT
>NW_018397366.1:15954-17504 GCF_002168275.2 Theobroma umbraticum
AAATATAAAAAAATTAAACTTAAAATCAATTATGAGATTACAAAACTATTTAAATCGAGTAATAAGGCTTTTAAAGGCATGGGTAACAATAAATGAGCTTTTCTAGTCAATGCAAGGCTTTTTTTTTACGTTTCTCAAGGCAGACATCCAATTATAATATGTTTTAACCAAAAATGTTAAAAAATTCAACTTAAAATGAATTATGAGATTATAAAACCATTTAAAGCAAGTAATAACGTTTTGGAAGGAATGAGTGACTACAAATGGAGTTTTCTCACCAACAAATGCCTTTTTCTTCACATTTTTAGAGACTGATATTCTATTATAGTCTATTTTAACTAAAAATATAAAACAATTCAACTTAAAATGAATTAGAGATTATAAAACTATTTAAAGCAAGTAATAAGACTTTTAAAAGAATGAGTCGCTATAAATGGATTTTTCTTTACCAATGAATGGCTTTTAATTTATGTTTTTCAAGGTAGAAATTCAATTATAGCTTGTTTTAACTAAAAATGTAAAAAAAATCAACTTAAAATCAATTACGAGATTATAAAACCATTTAAAACGAGTAATAAAGCTATTGAAGGTATGGGTGGCTATAAATAGACTTTTCTAGTCAATGAATGACTTTTTTTTCATGTTTCTCAGGGAGAACATTCAATTATAATCTGTTTTAAGCAAAAATATAAAAAAATTTAACTTCAAATCAATTATGAGATTATAAAACCATCTAAAGCGAGTAATAAAGCTTTTGAAGGAATCGGTGACTATAGATCGACTTTTCTTGCTTATGAATGGCATTTTCTTCACATTTTTTGATGTAGACATGCATTTATAGCTACTTTTAGCCATTTAAAGCGAGTGATAAGGCTTTTGAAGGCTTGAGTGACTATAAATGGACTTTTCTAGTTAATAAATGGCTTTTCTTCACGTTTCTGAAGGCAGACATTCAATTATAATTTATTTTGACAAAAAATGTGAAACAATTCAATCTAAAATCAATTATAAAATTATTTAAAGTGAGTAGTAAGGCTTTTGAAAGAATAGGTAACTATAAATGGACTTTTTTTGCCAATGAATGTCTTTTTCTTCACGTTTCATGAGGTAGACTTTCAATTATAATTTGTTTAACTAAAAATGTAAAAACATTGAACTTAAAATCAATTATACGACTATAAAACCATTTAAAATGAGTAATAGGGCTTTTGAAAGAATGGGTGACTATAAATGGACTTTTCTTGCCAATGAAAATTTTTTTCTGCATGTATAATTTTTTCAATTATAATTTTTTTCTTGCCAATGTTTCTCTAGGCAAATATTCAATTAAAGTATGTTTTGACTAAAAATGTAAAAAAATTCAACTTAAAATCAATTATGAGATTACAAAACCATTTAAAATGGGTAATAAGACTTTTGAAGTAATGTGTGACTTTAAGTAGACTTTTTATGTCAATGAACGATTTTTCTTCAAGCTTTCTGAGGCATACAATCAATTATAATTTGTTTTAAAAAAATGTAAAAAAATTCAACTTAAAATCAATTATGAG
>NW_018397366.1:17718-17895 GCF_002168275.2 Theobroma umbraticum
TATAATCTGTTTTAACTAAAAATATAAAAAAATTCAACTTAAAATTAATTACGAGGTTACCAAACCAATTTAAAGAGAGTAATAAGGCTTCGAAAGCATGGTTGGCTATAAATGGGCTTTTCTAGTCAATGAATGGCTTTTTCTTCAAGTTTTCTAAGGCAAACATTCAATTATAAT
>NW_018397366.1:17905-20401 GCF_002168275.2 Theobroma umbraticum
TAAAAATGTAAAAAAATTCAACCTAAAATGAATTATGAAATTATAAAATCATTTAAAGCGAGTAATAAGGCTTTGAAAGGAATGGGTGACTACAAATGAAGCTTTCTCGCCAATAAATGGCTTTTTCTTTACATGTCCAGAGACTGACATTCTATTATAGTCTGTTTTAACAAAAAATGTTAAAAAATTCAACTCAAAATGAATTATGAGATTATAAAATCATTTAAAGCAAGTAATAAGGCATTTGAAGGAATGAGTGACTATAAATAGTTTTTTTGCCAATGAATGCCTTTTTATTTACATTTTTTAAGGTAAATATTCAATTATAACTTGTTTCAACCAAAAATGTAAAAAAATTTAACTTAAAATCAATTACGAGATTATAAAAGTATTTAAAGCGAGTAATAAGACTTTCGTAGGTATTGGTGACTATAAGTGGACTTTTCTTGCCTATGAATGACTTTTTGTTCACGTTTTTCAAGGTAAACATTCAATTATAGCTTGTTTTAGCCAAAAATATAAAATAATTTAACTTAAAATCAATTATAAGAGTACAAAACCGTTTAAAGCGAGTAATAAGGCTTTTGAAAGAATGAATTGTTATAAATAGACTTTTTTTATCAATGAACGGTATTTTTTTTCATGTTTCTCGAGGTAGACAATCAATTCTAATATGTTTTAACCAAAAATATAAAAAACTTTAACTTAAAATCAATTACAAGATAATAAAACCATTTAAAGTGAGTAATAAGGCTTTGAAGGCGTAGGTGACTATAAATAGACATTTCTTGCCGATGAATGCTTTTTTCTTCATGTTTTTCAAGATAGACAATCAATTATATCTGTTTTAACCAAAAATTTAAAAAAATCTAGCTTAAAATCAATTATGAGATTATAAAACCATTTAAAGCGAGTAATAAGGCTTTCAAATACAAAGGTGACTATAAATGGACTTTTCTAGTCAATGAATAGTTTTTTCTTCAAGTTTCTAGAGGTAAACATTCAATTATAATCTGTTTTAACAAAAAATGTGAAACAATTTAGCCTAAAATCAATTTCAAGATTATAAAATCATTTAAAATGAGTAATAAAGCTTTTGAAGGCATTGGTAACTATAAATGGACTTTTTAGTCAATAAATGACTTTTTCTTGACGTTTCCAGAGGTAGATATTCAATTATAATATATTTTAATCAAAAATATAAAAAAATTCAATTTAAAATAAATTATGGGATTATAAAACCATTTAAAGCATGTAATAAGGCTTCTGAAGGAATTTGTAGCTATAAATGGACTTTCCTTGCCAATGAATCACTTTTTCTTTACGTTTTTAGAGACAAGCATTCAATTATAGCATGTTTTAACTAAAAATGTAAAAAAAAATTAATTTAAAATCAATTATGAGATTACAAAACCATTTAAAGCGAGTAATAAAACTTTTGAAGCCATGAGTGACTATAAATGGGCTTTTCTAGTCAATAAATGGTTTTTCTTTATGTTTCCCGAGACAAACATCCAATTATAACCTATTTTAATCGAAAATGTAAAAAAATTCAACTAAAAATGAATTATTAGATTATAAAACCATTTAAAGCGTATAATAAGGCTTTTGAAGGAATGAGTGACTATAAATCGACTTTTTTTGCCTATGAATGGCTTTTTCTTCACGTTTTTCAAGGTAAACATTCAATTATAGCCTGTTTTAGCCAAAAATGTAAAAATATTCAACTTAAAATAAATTATGAGATTATAAAACTATTTAAAGCGAGTAATAAGGCTTCTAAAGGAATTGGTAGCTATAAATGGACTTTCTGTTAGCTCCATTAGTTTTTGCTGATAATAAAACATTCCTATTTATCTATGTCTAACCTTTCTACTTGAGTGTGCAAGACAAATATATATTAAATAACTAGTTAATCATTTAAAAGACAATATCAAAACTCATAAGAATAAGGAGTTATAAGTGAGCAATGAAATGAGAAGCCTCTAAGTTGAATAATCAAGGGAGTTAGATGGATTAAACTCAAAAGAGAAATTGGTGGGTTCAAGCAAATCATGAAACAGAGAACACTTAGTCGATCGAGAGACAGTGTTAGTCAACTAAGAGCTTTTTGCCAAAAATTGGGTTCAGAGACAGAAACGACTTAATCGACTAAGAAGTTTTGTTAGTCGACTAAGAGGCTACTACCAAAAACTAGGTTCAGAGATAGAGCCTACTGCCAAAAACTGGATTCAGAGACAGAGACGACTTAGTCGACTAAGTGATAATGATTAGTCGACTAAGAGCATTCTGTTTGATAGTTTGAACTGAAAGCTAAAAGATAAACTAACGGCTAGAATTGCTCCCAAACTGTTTCCGATGGTCAGAATCTGTCTAGCTTCCTTCAGAGTTGATTTTTCAAGTATAAAAAGCTCTCCCAACAGCTAAGAATCAATTTTGAAGGCTTCCATGATCAAAAAGAGCTTAAAAATTTCAAAAACTCTCTGCATACTTTCT
>NW_018397366.1:20501-21323 GCF_002168275.2 Theobroma umbraticum
TTTTGCTGCTTCCTTTTCAGCTTGTTCTTCTCTCACCATCTGCTGAAAGACATCCATGATGAAAACTTTCTCAGAGTTTGATAGAGAGGACTCAACTTCTTGTGTTTCCTCATGCAGTTGAGACCCAATCACTTCTGTGTTTGCACTGTCTTTTTCTTCAAGTTCAGGTTCAAAAGTGTGCAGTTTCTTTACTGAATCAAGTTCTGGCTCATTGCCTTCAGCTTGAAAATCAAGACGTTTACTTGTTTACCTTGCTGGGGTTGGACTTGGTGCTGTAAGAACATGTTCAGTTGCAAAACCTGAAGGGGACTTCTCTTTGTCCTTCATCAAATTTCCCAACTCTTGCAGCTTTTCTTCAATTTTCTCCATTCTGGTATTTTGGTCAGTGAGTTTTCCATCTATTCTCATTAACAAATTCAGGATCATCTCATTAGAGATTTGTGAGGGTGTTGCTGTTGCTTGAGTAGAAGCAGCTTGCTCATCCCTTTGAGCATTCTTGGGAGTCTTGACAAATGCTTCTCCATATAACTTATAACCCATCTTAGGTAGACTTCCTAGATAGATGGCTTGATCTCTACTCTTTATCTGATCTATCTCATATCTTGAACTCCAGATACCTTCCTCTTCGCTAAAGAGGTAATTATATTTCCATAAGGTAAATTTATTTTTTCAACTCAACTGGTTCCTCTCATCCTTTCTATCATAAACTTTCCTAGATTTAGAGACAAAGCATTGAATGCAAACTGCATCACCCACATATCATGCAGGCTTACATAGCTGAAGTTGCCACCTCTTCCATGAACTGTTGAAGCTATGAAGTAA
>NW_018397366.1:21475-22404 GCF_002168275.2 Theobroma umbraticum
TTATTTTCCACAAGGATGAGGGATCATAATCTTGTGAAATTTCATAATTTCCCTCATTACACTCAACATGCAACAACTCTCCTAAATTAGAAGCGGTAACTACAAACTCCTTTCCATTTAAAAATACATTCAGACCATCATCCATAATTTCCTCGGGATCATCTCGTTCTTCCTCATTCTGTGCTATACCAGCATAAAACTCTTTTACCAGACTAAGACTATAGGTTCTATTCTTAAAGACACTAAATTTCTTTATTTTCATTTCTTCAAAGTATTCTAATAATCCTTCCTTAATTTCTAGAATCTCATTGAAACTGTCCCAATCGATGAATTTCCTGCATGAGATAGAGGCATTTTCGATTTTCCTAAACCTATCTTCATGTATCTTATTTTTAAATTTTAGGGATGGAAGTTACCTTCTGCAGTGGCTTTTTCTTTGTCTTTCTTTTTCTTTGATTTCTATTCCTTTTTTCTCTGTTTCTTCCCAATTTTCATGGCCACCATAGCAAATTCATCCTTCTTTTTCTTCTTTTGAATTTCGAAGGGAGGATTTTCTTCCATGGGTTGTTTGCCTTTTTTCTTTTCCAGAGTATCCTTAGGCAGGGAAGGTTTTGCCATTGATTTTGGAAGTTTTAGACTCTAGGGTTTGAAGAATTTGGGAAGAAGGGATTTTAGTTTTAAGAGGTCATTTTAGATGAGAGAGAATAAAGAGAAAATGAGTTGAAAAGGAAATATTTCTTCACAGACCGTCAAACCCTTCCCTTTAAATGTGGGTAATTTTTATTATTAAAAAATTTATAATTTCCTTCCTTTTTCTTCACCCGTTTTCCTCTTTTTATTTCTTTGAATTTTATTATTTTACTTGGGCCATATTAAATGACTAAATTTTACCCTTTTCTATCTATGTCTTTTACTATCAGAAACAGAAT
>NW_018397366.1:22414-22701 GCF_002168275.2 Theobroma umbraticum
GATTAAGTGAAGCTCTTAATCAACTAAGTGTACACTGTCTTACCAAAAAAATGTTCAAAACTTTTCTCAAAGTTCTTGAACACTAGTCATTCCTAGATTTCTCCTAATTTCACAAAACCTTTCCCCATTTAAGGGTTTAGTAAATATATGAACTAATTGATGCAAGGTGTTGAAAAACTCAATCTTAATGTCTCCCTTAAGCACAAAGTCTCTAACAAAATGGTATTTAATTTCAATGTGCTTAGTTCTTGAGTGCTGAATTAGATTTTTTGAGATATTAATTGCAC
>NW_018397366.1:22711-22862 GCF_002168275.2 Theobroma umbraticum
ACAAAATATTGGTACATTATGCATAGTCATTCCAAAGTCTTCTAATTGTTGTTTAATCCATAATATCTGAGCACAACAATTACCTAAGGAAATATATTCAGCTTCAGTTGTGAAAAGTGCAATAGAGTTTTGTTTCTTACTTGACCATGAC
>NW_018397366.1:22872-23082 GCF_002168275.2 Theobroma umbraticum
CTCTTAAAAATTGACATGTGCCACTGGTGCTTTTTCTATCAATTTTACTTTTGGCAAAATCTACATTTGAATATCCAATAAGAGTGAAGATGTTCCTCTAGGATACCATAATCCTAAATTTTACGTATCTAAAAAGTACTTGAAAATTATTTTTACTACAGTTAAGTGTGACTCTTTGGGTTGAGATTGAAACTGAGCACACAAGCATAC
>NW_018397366.1:23092-23252 GCF_002168275.2 Theobroma umbraticum
ATATCAGGTCTGCTAACAGTTAAATAAAGTAAAGATCCAATCATAACTCTATAAAGTTTTTGATCAGCACTTTTTCCTTTGTCATCCGCATCAAGTTTGATGGAGGGGCTCATTGGCATACTAATTGATTTCAGTTTCAGCATATCAAACTTCTTTAGTA
>NW_018397366.1:23262-23385 GCF_002168275.2 Theobroma umbraticum
GTATCTTTCTTGACTAACGAAGATGCCCTTTTTGCATTATTTGATTTGAAGGCTCAGAAAGAATTTCAGTTCACCCATCATGTTCATCTCAAATTCACCCTGCATTTCTTCAGCAAAGTTCTT
>NW_018397366.1:23485-24808 GCF_002168275.2 Theobroma umbraticum
AAAAATGATGCACTGCCTGCATTTGTGAATCATTGTAAGAAAGTTCAAAATGAAAAAATACTTGTCATTGTTAGTATTAAGAGTGATCATGGAGGAGAATTTGAAGGAGATGATTTTGAAAATTTTTGTAATGAAAAGGGGATAGATTACAACTTCTCTGCACCTAGAACACTCCAACAAAATGGAGTTGTAGAAAGGAAAAATACAACTTTAAAAGAAATAGCTAGAATCATGGTTTGTTAAAACAATCTACTCAAATACTTTTGGGCAAAAGCTGTCAATACAGCGGCATATATTCTTAATAAAGTATCAATAAGAGCCATGATATCAAAAACACCATATGAATTGTATAAAAGTAGAAAACCAAATATTTCTCACTTTAGGAACTTTGGCTACAAATGTTTTGTACTAAATGATGGAAAACACTCTCTAAGAAAATTTGATGTTAAGAGTGGTGAAGCAATTTTCTAGGATATGCATTGACCTAAAAAGCCTATAGAGTTTTTAACAAAAGAACTTTAACTATTGAAGAATCTATCTATGTAGTTTTTAATGAATCTAATGCCTTACAAAAGGAAGGTCTTGCTGATGAAAATGATGTAAAGGACTTAAAAAGACAAATGGAAGAAATGAGCTTAAAAACTAAGAAAAACTGTGAAGAAAATCTATGTGGAAGAGAAGTAAAACCTCCACCCTTAGAAACTCTACAAATAACTGAAAATCAACATATTGATCTTTTAAAAAGCTGGAAGTACATGAAAGATCATCCACAAGAACAGATCATAGGTGATCTTTCACAAGGTGTCAAAACCAGAAGAAGAATAAGAGAGACATGTGAATTCTCTGCTTTTATCTCACAAATCGAGCCTAAGAGCTTTGAATAAGCAAAAAAAGAAGAAAGCTAGATATTAGCTATGCAAGAAGAGCTTGATTAATTTAAAAGAAACCAAATGTGGACATTAGTTTCTAGACCATTAAATCACCCAATTGTTGGCACAAAATGGGTATTTAGAAACAAAGTAGATGAGCAAGGTAATGTCATTATAAACAAAGCTAGGTTAGTGGCACAAGGATATAACCAAGAAGAAGGCATTGACTATGATGAAACATTTGCTCCTGTTGCTAGGATAGAAGCCATAAGATTTTTACTTGCATTTGCATGTTTCATGAACTTCAAACTATTTCAAATGGATATGAAAAGTGCTTTTTTAAATGGTCTTATTCAAGAAGAAGTCTATGTTAACAACCCCCTAGATTTGAGGACTTTGAAAAACTAGATTATGTTTTTAAGTTACATAAGGCATTATATGGATTAAAACAAGC
>NW_018397366.1:24818-24917 GCF_002168275.2 Theobroma umbraticum
TGGTATGAAAGACTCTCAAAATTTTTAGTTTGAAAGAGGTATATCAGAGGAAGCATTGATACAACATTGTTTATTAAGAAATACTTGAATGATTTAATT
>NW_018397366.1:25017-25464 GCF_002168275.2 Theobroma umbraticum
TTTTGCAATGCTTCAGTCCAATTTTTCATTTCCAATCTCAAAATTTCATGATCAGTTTTGAGTGTTCAAGCTCAATTTGAAGTAAATTCCTTTGTTGAAAAATAGAGCAAAAATCATGATTTATCTTTTCTAAATTATTCTCAAGAGATGAGGTCTTTCTTTTCAAAGCCTTGAATTTTGATGCAAGTTTTTCAAACTCATCACAAAGACATTCATATTCATCTTGAAGTTCATCCATAGAGATGTCACAAGAAATAGAACATACCTCAGGTTCATCATCTCTTGCCATTAGACATAAACTTGCTCTTTCTTCCACTTTCTCTTCTTCAGTATCTGTTTTTTGTAACAAAAATTCAATTATAGCATGTTTTAACTAAAATGTAAAAAAATTCAACTTAAAATCGATTATGAGATTACAAAATCATTTAAAGCGAGTAATAAGGCTTT
>NW_018397366.1:25792-26019 GCF_002168275.2 Theobroma umbraticum
ACTTAAAATGAATTATGAGATCATAAAATCATTTAAAGCGAGTAATAAGGCTTTCGAAAGCATGGCTTACTATAAATGGACTTTTCTTACCACTGAATTCTTTTTTTTCATGTTTCTCGAGGCAAACATTCAATTAAAATATGTTTTAAAGAAAAATGTAAAAAAACTCAACATAAATTCAATTATGAGATTACAAAGCCATTTAAAGCGAGTAATAAGGGTTTTGA
>NW_018397366.1:26119-26347 GCF_002168275.2 Theobroma umbraticum
AAGAGAGAGCACACACTTAGGGGGAGAAATCCCAGTCTGGTGCAAAACAAAAATAACAAGTAGACATTGTGCATTTAATCAAGGAATGTTTTATCATCATAAAAAAGGAGGAGATTGTTGGCTCCATTAGTTTTTGATGATAATAAACCATTCCCATTTATCTATGTCTAATTTTTCTACTTGAGTGTACAGGAAAAAAATGTATATTAAATAATTAGTTAATCATTC
>NW_018397366.1:26357-26499 GCF_002168275.2 Theobroma umbraticum
ATCAAAACTTATAAGAATAAGGAGCTATAATTGAGCAATGAAACAAGAAGCCTCTAAGTTGGATAATAAGGGAGTTGGTTGGATAAAACTCAAAGGAGAAGTTGACGGGTTCAAACAAATCGTGAAACAGAGAACACTTAGT
>NW_018397366.1:26509-28507 GCF_002168275.2 Theobroma umbraticum
ATAGTGTTAGTCGACTAAGAGCTTATTACCAAAAACTAAGTTCAGAGACAAAAACAACTTAATCGACTAAGAAGTTTTGTTAATCAACTAAGAGCTTATTGTTAGAAATTGAGTTTAGAGCTAGACACGACTTAGTTGACTAAGTGGCAATGTTAGTTGACTAAGAGCATTCTCTCTGAAAATTTGAATTGAAAGCCAAAAGACAAATTAATAGCTAGAATTGCCCTCAAACTGTTTCTAATGATCAGAATCTGTCTAACTACCATCAGAGTTAATTTTTCAAGTATAAAAGACCCTCCTTATAGCTATGAACTAGTTTTTGAAGGCTTCTAAGATCAAAAAGAGCTCAAAAATAGTAAAAACTCTCTGCATACTTTCTGTACTTCACTCCAATCTTTGTAATAGAGTTAAGCACTTCACTTTGTACCATTCAGATTAGGTTAGTGATCATAAGTACTTTATTTCTTTTCTCCTTGATTACTTAAAGTGTGCGAGTCACTCTAAGTGGATTAATTAAGCTTTGGTTGGCTTGATTGAGTGTATAGGTTCTAACTCATTCTAAAAAAGTTAGTTTTGGGTTTTGGTTGATCCCAGGAAAAACCATTGTTAAAGGTTATGGCTGAGCCTATGAAAACCCATCGTAAAAGCATGGTAGAAGCTTAGAAATTTCACTGTTTATAGTGATTTGGTTTGAAAAATCTTTGGTTAAATAATCAAGGTAGTAGATGTAGGTCTTTGACCAAACCACTATAAATCTTTGTGTATTGTCTTCCTTGTTTTATTTTTCATTTCATTCTTCGATTAGATTATTCCTTTATCTTACATTTAATTTCTCATCATTGAGCTTTAACTTGCCCCCAATTAGAGGTTAAATTTAGTAAGAGCCAAAAAGTGCTATTCACCCCCTAGCACATTTATTTGGGACCAACACTTGTTACTTGGTTTAAATGGTTTATAAACTCATAATTGATTTTAAGTTAAATTGCTTTATATTTTTTGTTAAAACAGATTATAATTGAATGTCTGGCTTAGTAAAAGTACAAAAAAAGTCATTCATTGACTAGAAAAGTCCATTTATAGTCACCCATACCTTTGAAAGCTTTACTACTCATTTTAAATGGTTTTATAATCTCGTAATTGATTTTAGACTGAATTGTTTCACATTTTTGGTTAAAACAGATTATAATTGAATGTCTACCTTGAAAAATGAGAAGAAAAGCCATTCATTGATTAGAAAAGTCCATTTATAGTCACCCATACCTTCGACAGCCTTATTACTCGCTCTAAATGGTTTTGTAATCTCATAATTAATTTTAAGTTGAATTTTTTTACATTTTTGATTAAAACAAATATAATTGATTGTCTATCTTGAAAAACATGAAGAAAAAGGCATTCATTGGCAAGAAATGTTCATTTATAGTCACTCATTCCTTCAAAAGCATTATTACTCGTTCTAAATGGTTTTATAATCTCATAATTGATTTTAAGTTGAATTTTTTTATAGTTTTGATTAAAACATATTAGAATTGATTGTCTGCCTGGAGAAACGTGAAGAAAAAGTTATTCATTGACAAAAAAGTCTATTTATAAAACTTATTCCTTCAAAAGCCTTATTACTCGCTTTAAATGGTTTTGTAATCTCATAATTGATTTTAAGTTAAATTTTTTTACATTTTTGACTAAAACAAGCTATAATTGAATGTCTTCCTTGAAAAACATAAAGAAAAAGTTATTCATAGATAAAAAAAAGTCCATTTATAGGCACACATTCTTTCAAAAGCCTTATTACTCGCTTTAAATGGTTTTATAATCTCATAATTAATTTTAAGTTTAATTTTTTTACGTTTTGGTTAAAATAGATTATAATTGAATGTCTACCTCGAGAAACGTGAAGAAAAAGTTTTTAATTGAATAAAAAAGCCCATTTATAGTCACTCATGCCTTCGAAATCCTTATTACTATCTTTAAATGGTTTTGTAATCTTATAATTGATTTTAA
>NW_018397366.1:28517-28614 GCF_002168275.2 Theobroma umbraticum
TTTACATTTTTGGTTAAAACAGATATAATTGAATGTATGTCTCCAAAAACATGAAGAAAAAGGCATTCATTGGCAAGAAAAGTCCATTTATAGTCAC
>NW_018397366.1:28637-31341 GCF_002168275.2 Theobroma umbraticum
CTCGCTTTAAATAGTTTTATAATCTCGTAATTGATATTAAGTTGAATTTTTTTATATTTTTTATTAAAACATATTAGAATTGATTTTCTCCACAGGAAACATGAAGAACAAGCCGTTTATTGGCAAGAAAAGTCTATTTATTGCCACCCATTCTTTCAGAAGCTTTATTACTCGCTTTGAATAGTTTTGTAACCTTATAATTGATTTTAGCTTAAATTTTTTTACATTGTTGCCTAAAACAAGCTAGACTTCAATGTCTACTTTGAAAAACATGAAGAAAAAGCAATTCATAGGCAAGAAAAGTCGATTTATAGTCACCCATTCCTTCAAAAGCCTTATTACTCGTTTTAAATAGTTTTATAATCTCATAATTCATTTTAAGTTGAATTTTTTTATATTTTTAGTTAAAACAAATTATAATTGAATGTCTACCTTGGAAAACGTAAAGAAAAAGTCATTCATTGACCAAAAAAGTCCGTTTATAGTCACTCATATTTTCAAAAGCTTTATTACTCGCTTTAAATAGTCTTATAATGTCATAATTGATTTTAAGTTGAATTTTTTTACATTTTTTGTTAAAACAAGCTATAATTGACTTTTTTCCTTGAAAAAAAAAAGTCAATCATTGACAAAAAAAGTCCATTTATAGTCACTCATTCCTTTAAAAGTCTTATAACTTGCTTTAAATGGTTTTATAATCTCTAATTCATTTTAAGTTGAATTTTTTTATATTTTTAGCTAAAATAGACTATAATAGAATGTCAATCTCTGAAAATGTGAAGAAAAAGGCATTTGTTGTCGAGAAAACTCCATTTATAGTCACCCATTCTTTCTAAAGCATTATTACTTGCTTTAAATAATTTTATAATCTCATGATTCATTTTAAGTTAAATTTTTTTACATTTTTAGTTAAAATAGATTATAATTGGATGTTTGCATCGGGAAACGTGAAGAAAAAGTCATTCATTGACTAGAAAAGCCCATATATAGTCACCCATGTCTTTGAAAGCCTTATTACTTGCTTTAAATGGTTTTGTAATCTAATAATTGATTTTAAGTTAAATTTTTTTACTTTTTTAGTTAAAACAAGCTATAATTGAATTTTTGTCATGAAAAACATAAAGAAAAAGCCATTGATTGGCAAAAAAAGTCCATTTATAGTCACCCATTCCGTCAAAAGCCTTATTACTTGCTTTAAATGGTTTTATAATCTAATAAGTCATTTTGAGTTAAATTCTTTTATATTTTTGGTTAAAATATACGATAATAGAATGTTAGACTCTGAAAAAATGAAGAGAAACACATTTATTGACGAGACAACTCCATTTGTAGTCACCCATTCTTTTTAAAACCTTACAACTTGCTTTAAATGGTTTTACATCTCATAATTCATTTTAAATTGAATTTTTTTTATATTTTTTACTAAAACAAATTATAATTGATTGTTTGCCTTAGAAAACGTGAAGAAAAAACTATTCATTTGCAAGAAAAGTCTACTTATAGTCACCCATTCTTTCAAAACCCTTATTACTCGTTTTAAATGGCTTTGTAATCTCATAATTGAATTTAAGCTGAATTTTTTACATTTTGATTAAAACATATTTTAATTGAATGTTTGCCTTAAGAAACGTGAAGAAAAAGGAATTCATTGGCAAAAACTGTCCATTTATAGTCACCCATGCTTTCAAAAGTCTTATTATTCACTTCAAATGGTTTTATAATCTCATAATTCATTTTAAGTTTAATTCTTTTACATTTTTAGTTTAAACAAATTATAATTGAATATTTACCATAGGAAACATGAAAAAAAAGCTATTCATTCACTAAAAAACCCCATTTATAGTCATCCATACTTTCGAAAGCCTTATTACTCATTTTAAATGGTTTTGTAATCTCATAATTGATTTTAAGTTGAATTTTTTTTTCATTTTTAGTTAAAACAGATTATAATTGAATGTATGT
The DNA here is from genome assembly GCF_002168275.2 of Theobroma umbraticum. Taxonomy (NCBI): domain Eukaryota; kingdom Viridiplantae; phylum Streptophyta; class Magnoliopsida; order Malvales; family Malvaceae; genus Theobroma; species Theobroma umbraticum. The sequence continues at coordinate 30,600 of NW_018397366.1, forward strand.
GTCAAGAAACATGAAGAAAAATCATTCATTGACTAGAAAAGTCTATTTATAGTCACTCATTCTTTCGAAAGCCTTACTACCCGCTTTAAACAGTTTTATAATCTCGCAATTGATTTTAGGCTGAATTGCTTTATATTTTTAGTTAAAACAGATTATAATTAAATTTCTACCTCTAGAAACGTGAAGAAAAAGTCATTCATTGGTAAAAAAAGTCCATTTAAATGTCTTTCATTCCTCCAAAAGCCTTATTGCTCGCTTTAAATGATTTTATAATCTCATAATTGATTTTAAGTGGTTTTTTTTACATTTTTAGTTAAAACAGATTATAATTGAATGTCTATATCTCGAAACATGAAGAAAAGTCATTCATTGGTAAGAAAAGTCCATTTATAGTTACCCATTCCTTCAAAAGCCTTACTACTCACTTTAAATGGTTTTATAATCTCATATTTGATTTTAGGTTGAATTTTTTCACATTGTTGGTCAACAGATTATAATTGAATGTCTGCCTTATGAAACATAAAGAAAAAGCAATTCATTGACTAGAAAAGTCTATTTATAGTCAACCATGCCTTTGAAAGCCTTATTACTCACTTTAAATGGTTTTACAATCGCGTAATTGATTTTAAGTTGAATTTTTTTACACTTTTGGTTGAAACAAATTATAATTGATTGTTTACCTTGAGAAACGTGAAAAAAAAAACTGTTCATTGACGAAAAAAGTCTATTTAGAGCCACGTAT
>NW_018397366.1:31500-32778 GCF_002168275.2 Theobroma umbraticum
ATTTTAAGTTTTTTTTTATATTTTTGGTTAAAATAGATTATAATTGAATGTTTATCTTTGGAAACGTGAAGGAAAAGTCATTCATTGGCAAGAAAAGTCCATTTATAGTTACCTATTCCTTCAAAAGCCTTACTACTCACTTTAAATGATTTTATAATCTCATAATTGATTTTAGGTTGAATTTTTTCACATTTTTGGTTAAAATATATTTTAATTGAATGTTTACCTCATGAAACATGAAGAAAAAGCCATTCGTTGATTAGAAAAGTTCATATATAGTCAGTCATGCCTTTGAAAGCCTTATTACCTACTTTAAATAGTTTTACAATTTTGTAATTGATTTTAAGTTGAATTTTTTTACATTTTTAGTTAAAACAAATTATCATTGATTGTTTACCTCAAGAAACATGAAGAAAATGGCATTCATTGACAAAAAAAGTTTATTTATAGTTACCCATTCCTTTAAAAGCCTTACGACTCACTTTAAATGGTTTTATAATCTCATAATTGATTTAAGGTTGAATTTTTTCACATTTTTAGTTAAAACAGATTTTAATTGAATATCTACTTTGTGAAACGTGAAGAAAAAGCCATTCATTGACTAGAAAAGTCTATTTATAGTCACCCATGCCTTGGAAAGCCTTATTACTCACTTTAAATAGTTTTACAATCTTGTAATTGATTTTAAGTTGAATTGTTTTACATTTTTAGTTGAAAAAAATTATAATTGATTCTTTGCCTTGAAAAACGTAAAGAAAAAGCCATTCATTGATGAGGAAAGTCTTTTTATAGCCACCTATTCCTTCAAAAGCCTTATTACTCGCTTTAAATAGTTTTGTAATCTCATAATTGATTTTAAGTTGAATTTTTTTACATTTTTCATTAAAACAGGCTATAATTGAATGTCTGCCTTGGAATACATGAAGAAAATGGCATTTGTATGTAAGAAAAGTCCATTTATAGTCGCCTATTCCTTCAAAAGTCTTAGTATTCGCTTTAAATGGTTTTATAATTTTATAATTGATTTTTAAGTTGAATTTTTTTATATTTTTTTAAAGCAAGTTATAATTGATTATTTACCTCAAGAAACATGAAGAAAAAGCCATTCATTGATCTGAAAAGTCTAGTTATTGTTACTCATTCCTTAGAAAGTTTTAATACTCACTTTAATGGTTTTGTAATCTCATAATTGATTTTAAGTTCAATATTTTTACATTTTCGATTAGAATAACTTATAATTGAATCTCTACCTTGAAAAATATGAAGAAAAAGACATTC
>NW_018397366.1:32810-32997 GCF_002168275.2 Theobroma umbraticum
TTCCTTCGAAAGCCTTGCTACTTACTTTAAATGGTTTTATAATCTTATAATTCATTTTTAGTTGAATTTTTTACATTTTTAGTTAAAACAGATTATAATTGAATATCTGTCTCAAGAAACATGAAGAAAAATCATTCATTCACTAGAAAAGTCCATTTATAGTCACCCATGCCTTCAAAAGTCTTAT
>NW_018397366.1:33400-37046 GCF_002168275.2 Theobroma umbraticum
AAAAGTCTACTTATAGTCACCCATTCCTTTAAAAGCTTTATTACTCACTTTAAATGATTTTGTAATCTTATAATTGATTTTAAGTTGAATTTTTTTACATCTTTGATTAAAACAAGCTATAATTGAATGTCTGCTCGAAAAACGTAAAGAAAAAGCCATTCATTGGTAAGAAAAGTCTATTTATAGTCACCCATACCTTCGAAAGCCTTATTACTCGCTTTAAATTGCTTTATAATCTCGTAATTGATTTTAAGTTAATTTTTTTATATTTTTTTATTAAAGCAAGCTATATTTGAATTTTACCTCGAGAAACGTGAAGAAAAAGCCATTCATTGATATAAAAAGTTCATTTATAGTAACCCATTCTTTCAAAGCCCTTATTACTCGCTTTAAATAGTTCTATAATCTCATAATTCATTTTAAGTTGAATTTTTTTACATTTTTTGTTAAAACAGACTATAATAGAATGTCAATTTTAGGCAATGTAATGAAAAAGACATTCATTGGCGAGAAAAGTCCATTTGTAGTCACCCATTCCTTCCGAAGCCTTATTACTCGCTTTAAATAGTTTTATAATCTCATAATTCATTTTAAGTTGAATATTTTTATATTTTTTATTAAAACAGATTATAATTGAATGTTTGCCTAGGGACACATGAAGAAAAAACCATTCATTGACTAGAAAAGCCCATTTATAATTACTTATGCCTTTCAAAGACTTATTACTTATTTTAAATAGTTTTATAATCTCCTAATTGATTTTAAGTTCAATGTTTTTACATTTTCGGTTAGAAAAAATTATAATTGAGTGTCTGCCTCGAGAAATGTGAAGGAAAAGCCATTTATTGATTAGAAAAGTCTATTTATAGTCTCTCATTCATTCAAAAGCCTTATTACTCGCTTTAAATGATTTTATAATCTCATAAATTATTTTAAGTTGAATTTTTTTACATTTTTTGTGAAAAAAAATTATAATTGAATGTCTGCCTCAAGAAACATGAAGAAAAAGAGATTCATTGGCAACAAAAGTTGATTTATAGTTACTCATTCCTTTAAAAGCCTTACTACTTACTTTAAATGGTTTTATAATCTCATAATTGATTTTAGGTTGAATTTTTCCACATTTTTGGTTAAAACAGATTATAATTGAAGGCCTGTTTCATGAAACGTGAAGAAAAAGTCATTCATTGACTAGAGAAGTCCATTTATTGTCACTCATGCCTTCAAAAGTCTTATTACTCGCTTTAAATACTTTTGTAATCTCGTAATTGATTTTAAGTTAAATTTTTTTACATTTTTAGCTAAAACATATTTTAATTGAATGTTTCCCTTGAGAAACGTGAAAAAAAAGAATTCATTGGCAAAAAAAGTCTATTTATAGTCACCCGTTCTTTCAAAAGCCTTATTACTCGCTTTAAATGGTTTTATAATCTCATAACTCATTTTAAGTTCAATTTTTTTACATTTTCAGTTAAAAAATTATAATTAAATGTCTGTCTTGGAAAATATGAAAAAAAAGTCATTCATTGACTAGAAAAGCCTATTTATAGCCACTCATACCTTCGAAAGCCTTATTACTCACTTTAAATGATTTTCTAATCTCCTAATTAATTTTAAGTTCAATATTTTTACATTTTTGGTAAAACAAAATATAATTAAATGTCTACGCTGAGAAACGTGAAGAAAAAACTATTCATTGACTAGAAAAGTCCATTTATAGTCAGCCATACCTTCAAAAGCCTTATTACTCGCTTTAAATAGTTTTATAATCTCGTAATTATTTTTAAACTGAATTTTTTTTACATTTTTTGTTAAAAAAAATTGTAAATGATTGTCTACCTCGAGAAACATGAAGAAAAAAGCTCTTCATTGACTAGAAAAGTTCATTTATAGTCACCCATACCTTCGAAAGCCTTATTACTCGCTTTAAATAATTTTTTAATCTCATAATTGATTTTAAGTTGAATTTTTTTACATTTTTAGTTAAAACATATTATAATTGAATGTCTGCTTTAGAAAACATGAAGGAAAAGCTATTCATTGACTAGAAAAGTCTATTTATAGTCACCCATTTCTTCGAAAGCCTTATTACTAGCTTTAAATAGTTTTACAATCCCGTAATTGATTTTAAATTGAATTTTTTTACATTTTTAGTTAAAAAAATTATAATTGATTGTATGCTTCAAAAAACGTGAAGAAAAAGATATTCATTGGTAAAAAAAGTCTATTTATAGCTACCCATTCCTTCAAAAGCTTTATTACTCGCTTTAAATGGTTTTGTAATCTTATAATTGATTTTAAGTTGAATGTTTTCACATTTTTTGTTAAAATATATTTTAATTCAATATTTGCCTCGAGAAATGTGAAGAAAAAGATATTTATTGGTAAAAAATGTCCATTTATAGTCACCCATCCCTTCATAACCCTTATTACTCGCTTTAAATGATTTTATAATCTTATAATTAATTTTAAGTTAAATTTTTTTTACATTTTTTGTTGAAACAAATTATAATTGAATGTCTGTCTCGAGAAATGTGAAGAGATAGCCACTCATTGTAAAGAAAAGTCTACTTATAGTTACCGATTCTTTTAAAAGCCTTAGTACTTACTTTAAATGGTTTTGTAATCTCATAATTGATTTTAAGTTGATTTTTTTTTACATTTTTGTCTAAAACATATTTTAATTGAATATTTTCCTCGAGAAACATAAGCAAATGGAATTCATTTGCAAGAAAAGTCCATTTATAGTCACTCATACTTTCAAAAGCCTTATTACTCACTTTAAATGGTTTTATAATCGTATAATTAATTTTAAGTTCAATGTTTTTCTTTTTTCAATTAGAGCAAATTATAATTGAATATTTGCATCATGAAATGTAAAGAAAAAGCCATTCATTGACAAAAAAATTTCATTTATGGTCATCCAATCCTTCAAAAGCTTGACTACTCACTTTAAATAGTTTTGTAATCTCATAATTGATTTTAGGTTAAATGTTTTCATATTTTTGGTTAAAACAGATTGTAATTAAATGTTTGCCTTAGGAAACGTGAAGAAAAAGCTGTTCATTGACAAGAAAAGTCCATTTATAGTCACCCACGCCTTCGAAAGCCTTGTTACTAGCTTTAAACGATTTTATAATCTGATAATTAATTTTAAGCTGATTTTTTTATATTTTTTATTAAAACAGATTATAATTGAATATCTGCCATGGAAAATGTGAAGAAAAAGCTATTCGTTGACTAGAAAAGTCCATTTATAGTCACTCATTCCTTTGAAAGCCTTATTACTTGCTTTAAATGGTTTTACAATCTCATAATTGATTTTAAGTTGAATTTTTTTACATTTTTGTTTAAAAGAATTATAATTGATTGTCTACCTTGGGAAACGTGAAGAAAAAGCCATTCATTGGCAAAAAAAGTCTATTTCTACTCATTCATTTTTTCAAAAGACTTACTACTCACTTTAAATGGTTTTATAATCTTATAATTGATTTTAGGTTGAATTTTTTCACATTTTTAGTTAAAACATATTCTAATTGAATGTTTTTCTTGAGAAACGTGAAGAAAAAATGATTTATTAATTAAAAAAGTCCATTTATAGTCACTCATGCCTTCGAAAGCCTTATTACTTGTTTTAAATGGTTTT
>NW_018397367.1:0-221 GCF_002168275.2 Theobroma umbraticum
TTCAAAAGCCTTATTACTCACTTTCAATGGTTTTATAATCTCAAAATTGATTTTCAGTTCAATATTTTTTTAAATTTGTAGTTAAAATAGATTATAGTTAAATGTTTACCTCATAAAACGTGAAGAAAAAAGCAGTCATTAGCAAAAAAAGTCTATTTATAGTGACCCATTTCTTCAAAAGCTTTATTACTCACTTTAAATAGTTTTATAGTCTCAAATTG
>NW_018397367.1:231-529 GCF_002168275.2 Theobroma umbraticum
AAATTTTTTTACATTTTTTGTTAAAACAGATTATAATTAAATGTCTTCCTTAAGAAACATAAAGAAAAAAGTATTCATTGATAAGAAAAGTCCATTTATAGTTAACCATTCTTTTAAAAGCCTTATTAATCGCTTTAAATATTTTATAATCTCATAAATGACTTTAAGTTAAATTTTTTTTACATTTTTGATTAAAACAGAGTATAATTGAATATCTACCTCGAGAAACTTGAAGAGAAAAGCTTTCATTGGTAAGGAAAGTCCATTTATAGTCTCTCATTCCTTCAAAAGCCTTATT
>NW_018397367.1:655-875 GCF_002168275.2 Theobroma umbraticum
CATGAAGAAAAAGGCATTCATTTGCAAGAAAAGTCCATTTATAGTCTCCCATTCTTTGAAAAGCTTTATTACTCGCTTTAAAAGGTTTTATAATCAGATAATTGATTTTAAGCTCAATTTTTTTTTATATTTTTAGTTAAAACAGACTATAATTGAATGTCGACTTTGAGAAATGTGAAGAAAAAAACTTTCATTGGCAAGAAAAGTCCATTTATAGTCT
>NW_018397367.1:892-973 GCF_002168275.2 Theobroma umbraticum
CTTATTACTCGCTTTAAACGATTTTATAATCTCATAATTGATTTTAAGCTCAATTTGTTTTTACATTTTTAGTTAAAACAG
>NW_018397367.1:983-1085 GCF_002168275.2 Theobroma umbraticum
AATGTCTACCTTAAGAAACATGAAAAAAAGCATTCATTAGCAGGAAAAGTCCATTTATAGTCTCTTATTTCCTCAAAAGCCTTATTACTCGCTTTAAATAGT
>NW_018397367.1:1095-1394 GCF_002168275.2 Theobroma umbraticum
CATAATTGATTTTAAGTTAAATTTTTTTAGATTTTTAGCTAAAACAGATTATAGTTGAAAGTCTACCTTGAGAAACATAAAGAAAAATGCATTCATTGCTAAGAAAAGTCTATTTATAGTCTCTCATTCCTTCAAAAAGCCTTATTACTCACTTTAAATGATTTTATAAGCACAAAATTGATTTAAAGTTCAATTTTTTTTATATTTTTGGTTAAAACAGACTATAGTTGAATGTCTACCTCAAGAAATGTGAAGAAAAATGAATTTATTGACAAGAAAAGTCCATTTATAGTCACCCA
>NW_018397367.1:1919-2106 GCF_002168275.2 Theobroma umbraticum
AATCTCATTATTGATTTTAAGTTACATTTTTTTACATTTTTCATTAAAACAGACGTAATTGAATGCTTGCCTTGAGAAACATGTAGAAAAAAAAATTCATTTAGAAGAAAATTCCATTTATAGTCTCTAATTCCCTCAAAAGCCTTATTATTTGTTTTAAATCATTTTATAATCTCAAAATTGATTT
>NW_018397367.1:2116-2372 GCF_002168275.2 Theobroma umbraticum
TTTTTTACATTTTTGGTTAAAACAGTCTATAATTAAATGTCTACCTTAAGAATCATGAAGAAAAATGAATTCATTGTAAGAAAAGTGCATTTTGTCATCCATTCCTTCAAAAGCCTTATTGCTCACTTTAAATAGTTTTATAATCTCAAAAATTAATTTTAAGTTTAATTTTTTTTATATTTTTGGTTAAAACAGGCTATAACTGAATGTCTATCTTGAGAAATATGAAGAAAAAAGAATTCATTGCTAAGAAAAG
>NW_018397367.1:2382-2730 GCF_002168275.2 Theobroma umbraticum
GTCACCATTCCTTCAAAAGCCCTATTGCTCGCTTTAAATGGTTTTATAGTCTCATAAATGATTTTAAGTTGAATTTTTTATATTTTTTTATTAAAATAGGCTATAATTGAATGCCTACCTTTAGAAACGTGTGAAAAAACCTATTTATTTAGAAGAAAAGTCCATTTATAGTCTCTCATTCTTTCAAAAGCCTTACTACTCACTTTAAATGGTGTCATAATCTCATAATTGATTTTAAGTTAAATTTTTTTACATTTTTGGTTAAAACAGACTACAATTGAATGTCTACCTTGAGAAACATGAAGAAAAATATATTCGTTGGCAAGAAAAGTCTATTTATAGTCTCCC
>NW_018397367.1:2740-2934 GCF_002168275.2 Theobroma umbraticum
AAACCTTATTACTCAATTTAAATGGCTTTATAAGCTCAAAATTGATTTTAAGTTTAATTTTTTTTACTTTTTTGGTTAGAACAGACTATAATTGAATGTCTACCTTGAAAAATGTGAAAAAAAATGAATTCATTGGCAAGAAAAGTCTACTTATAGTCACGCATTCCTTCAAAGGCCTTATTACTCACTTTAAA
>NW_018397367.1:2944-3010 GCF_002168275.2 Theobroma umbraticum
ATCTCATAATTGATTTTAGGTTCAATTTTTTTTTGTATTATTGGTTAAAATAGATTATAATTGAAT
>NW_018397367.1:3020-3100 GCF_002168275.2 Theobroma umbraticum
TGAAACATGAAGAAAAAGGCATTCATTCACAAAAAAAGTTAATTTATAGTCACCCATTCTTTCAAAAGCCCTATTACTCG
>NW_018397367.1:3110-3283 GCF_002168275.2 Theobroma umbraticum
TTTTCTAGTCTCATAATTGATTTTAAATTGAATTTTTTACAATTTTCATTAAACCAAACTTTAATTGAATGCTTGTCTCAGGAAACATGTGGAAAAAGTCATTTATTTGGAAGAAAAGTCCAATTATAGTCCTCCATTCCTTTAAAAGCCTTATTACTCGCTTCAAATGGTTT
>NW_018397367.1:3293-3474 GCF_002168275.2 Theobroma umbraticum
TAATTAATTTTAAATTGAATTTTTTACATTTTTCATTAAAATAGACTATAATTGAATGCTTGTCTTGAGAAACTTGCAGAAAAACCCATTTAATTGAAAGAAGAGTCCATATATAGTCACCCATTCTTTCAAAAGCCTTACTACTCGCTTTAAAAGGTTTTATAATCTCATAATTGATTTT
>NW_018397367.1:3492-3877 GCF_002168275.2 Theobroma umbraticum
TTTTCATTAAAATAGACTATAATTAAATGCTTGCCTTGAGAAACATGTAGAAAAATCCATTTATCTGAAAAAAAAGTTTATATATAGTCACCCATTCCTTCAAAAGTTTTACTACTCTCTTTAAAAGGTTTTATAATCTCATAATTGATTTTAAATTGAACTTTTTATATTTTTCATTAAAATAGACTATAATTGAATGCCTGTCTTGAGAAACGTGTGGAAAAACCCATTTATTTGAAAGAAAAGTTCATTTATGGTCACCCATTCCTACTAAAGCCTTACTACTCGCTTTAAAAGGTTTTGTAATCTCATAATTGATTTTAAGTTGAACTTTTTACGTTTTTCATTAAAATAGACTACAATTGAATGTCAACATTGGAAAACG
>NW_018397367.1:3887-4047 GCF_002168275.2 Theobroma umbraticum
AGCCTTTATTGACAAGAAAAGTTCATTTAAAGTCTCCTATTTCATCAAAAGCCTTATTACATGCTTTAAATAGTTTAATAATCTCAAAATTAATTTTAGGTTCAATTTTTTTACATTATTGGATAAAACAAATTATAATTGAATGTCTGCCTCAAGAAAC
>NW_018397367.1:4086-4409 GCF_002168275.2 Theobroma umbraticum
TTTAATGGTTTTATAATCTCAAAATTGATTTTAAGTTCAATTTTTTTACATTTTTGGCAAAAACATATTATAATTGAATGTCTACCTCCTGAAACATAAAAAAAAGATATTCATTGACAAGAAAAGTCCATTTACAGTCACCCATTCCTGCAAAAGTCTTATTACTCACTTTAAATGGTTTTATAGTCTCATAATTAATTTTAAGCTGAATTTTTTATATTTTTCATTAAAACAGACTATAATTGAATGCCTGCCTCAGGATACATGTGGAAAAACTCATTTATTTGAAAGAAAAGTCCATTTATAGTCTCTCATTCCTTCAA
>NW_018397367.1:4509-4636 GCF_002168275.2 Theobroma umbraticum
TTGAAGGAATGAGAGACTATAAATGGACTTTTCTTTCAAATAAATGGGTTTTTCCACACGTATCTTGAGGCAGGCATTCAATTATAGTCTATTTTAATGAAAAATATAAAAAATTCAGCTTAAAATC
>NW_018397367.1:4792-4899 GCF_002168275.2 Theobroma umbraticum
ATTACAATCTGTTTTTGCCAAAAATGTAAAAAAATTAAACTTAAAATCAATTTTGATATTATAAAACCATTAAAACTGAGTAATAAAGTTTTTGAAGGAATGGGTGA
>NW_018397367.1:4975-5337 GCF_002168275.2 Theobroma umbraticum
TTATCCAATAATGTAAAAAAAAATTGAACCTAAAATCAATTATGAGATTTTAAAATCATTTAAAGGGTGTAATAAAGCTTTTGATGAAATAGGAGACTTTAAATGGACTTTTCTTGTCAATGAAGGCTGTTTTTTTCATATTCTCCAAGGTTGACATTCAATTGTAGTTTGTTTTAATAAAAAATGTAAAAAGTTTAACTTAAAATCAATTATGAGATTATAAAACCTTTAAAGCGAGTAGTAAGGTCTTCGAAGGAATGGGTGACTATAAAAGGACTTTTCTTTCAAATAAATGAGTTTTTTTGCACGTTTCTCAAGGTATGCATTCAATTATAGTCTGTTTTAATGAAAAATGTAAAAAG
>NW_018397367.1:5359-5519 GCF_002168275.2 Theobroma umbraticum
GATTATAAAATCTTTTAAAGCGAGTAGTAAAGCTTTTGAAGGAATGGGTGGCTAGAAATAAACTTTTCTTTTAGATAAATTGATTTTTCTACACGTTTAGCAAGGTAGGCATTCAATTATAGTCTGTTTTAATGAAAAATGTAAAAAGTTTAATTTAAAA
>NW_018397367.1:5619-5797 GCF_002168275.2 Theobroma umbraticum
AGTAATAAGGCTTTTGAAGAAATGAGTGATTATAAATGGACTTTTCTTGCCAATAAATTCATTTTTCATCATGTTTCTCGAGGTAGACATTAACTATAGTCTATTTTAACCAAAAATGTAAAACAAATTGAACTCAAAATCAATTTTAAGATTATAAAACCATTTAAAGTGAGTAATA
>NW_018397367.1:5807-6142 GCF_002168275.2 Theobroma umbraticum
AACAATAGATGACTATAAATGTACTTTTCTTGCCGATGAATGTATTTTTCTTCATATTTCTTGAGGTAGATATTCAATTATAACCTATTTTAACCAAAACTGTAAAAAAAATTGAACCTAAAATCAATTTTGAGATTACAAAACCATTTAAAGTAAGTAAGAAGGCTTTTGAAAGAATGGATGACTATAAATAGACTTTCTTGCTAATGAATGCATTTCTCTTCATGTTTCTGAAGGTACACTTTCAATTAAAGTCTGTTTTAATAAAAAATGTAAACACATTCAACTTAAAATCAATTATGAGATTACAAAACTATTTAAAGTGAATAATAAGG
>NW_018397367.1:6367-6519 GCF_002168275.2 Theobroma umbraticum
AGTAATAAGGCTTTGAAGCAATTGGTGACTATAAATGGACTTTTCTTGTCAACAAATGCCTTTTTCTTCACGTTTCTTAAAGTAGACATTAAATTATAATCTGTTTTAAATAATAATACAAAACAAATTTAACCTAAAATCAATTATGAGAT
>NW_018397367.1:6529-8374 GCF_002168275.2 Theobroma umbraticum
TTTAAGCGAGTAATAATGCTTTTGAAGGAATAGGAAACTATAAATGGACTCTTCTTGCCAATGAATGCTTTTTTCTTCACATTTCTCAAGGTTGACATTCAATTATAGTCTGTTTCAAAAATATATATAAAAAAATTTGACTTAAAATTAATTATGAGATAATAAAACCTTTTAAAGCAAGTATTAAGACTTTCGAAAGAATGGGAGACTATAAATGGAGTTTTGTTGCCAAAAAAACCCATTTTCTTCATGTTTCTTAATGGAGACATTCAATTATAATCTGTTTTAACTAAAAAAGTAAAAAAAAAAATTGAACTTAAAATCAATTTTGAGATAATGAAACCATTTAAAGTGAGTAATAAGGCTTTTGAAGGAATCGATGACTATAAATGGACTTTTCTTGCCAATGAATGGCTTTTTCTTCATGTTTCTCGATGTAGACATTCAATTATATTATGTTTTAACAAAAAAAGTAAAAAAAATTGAACTTAAAATCAATTTTGAGATTTTAAAACTATTTAAAGTTAGTAATAAGGCTTTCGAAGGAATACGAGACTATAAATGGACTTCTCTTCTAAATAAATGGGTTTTTTTACACGTTTCTCAAGGTAAGCCTTCAATTATAGTCTGTTTTAATGAAAAATGTTAAAAATTCAACTTAAAATACATTTAGAGATAATAAAACCATTTAAAGTGAGTAATAAGGCTTTTGAAGGAATGAGAGACTATAAATGAACTCTTTTTTTCAAATAAATAGGTTTTTCTACACGTATCCTGAGGTAGGCATTTGATTATAGTCTGTTTTAATGAAATATATAAAACATTCAGCTTAAAATCAATTATGAGACTATAAAACCATTTAAAGGGAGTAATAAAACATTTACAGGAATGGGTGAGTGTAAATGGACTTTTCTTGTCAATGAATACCTTCTTTTCATGTTTCACAAAGTAGACATTCAATTATAATATGTTTTTATCAAAAATGTAAAAAAATTGAACTTAAAATCAATTTTGAGATTATAAAAGCATTAAAAGTGAGTAATAAGGTTGTTGAAGGAATTGGTGACTATAAATAAACTTTTCTTATCAATGAATGTCTTTTTTCATGTTTCTTAAGATAGACATTCAATTATAATTTGTTTTATCCAATAATGTAAAAAAAACTGAACCTAAAATCAATTATGAGATTATAAAACCATTTAAAGCGTGTAATAAGGCTTTTGATGAAATAGGAGACTTTAAATGGACTTTTTCTTGCCAATGAGGGTGTTTTTTTCACTTTTTCTAAGGTAAACATTCAATTGTAGTCTATTTTAATGAAAAATATAAAAATTTCAACTTAAAATCAATTATGAGATTATAAAACTTTTTAAAGCGAGTAGTAAGGCTTTTGAAGGAATGTCTGACAATAAATGGACTTTTTTTTTTCAAATAAATGGGTTTTTCTACATGTTTCTCAAGGCAAGCATTTAATTATAGTTTGTTTTAATGAAAAATGTAAAAAGTTCATCTTAAAATCAATTATACGATTATAAAACCTTTTAAAACGAGTAGTAAGGCTTTGGAAGGAATGGGTGACTATAAATGGACTTTTCTTTCAAATAAATAGATTTTTCTACATGTTTCTCAAGGAAGGCATTCAATTATAGTTTGTTTTAAAAAATATATAAAAAATTTAATTTAAAATGAATTATTAGATTATAAAACCTTTTAAAACGAGTAGTAAGGCTTTTGAAGGAATGAGTTACTGTAAATGGACTTTTCTTTCAAATAAATAGATTTTTCTTCACGTTTCTCAAGCCAAGCATTCAATTATAGTTTGTTTTAATGAAAAATGTAAAAAAT
>NW_018397367.1:8392-8583 GCF_002168275.2 Theobroma umbraticum
TGAGATTATAAAACTATTTAAAGCAAGTAATAAGGCTTTTGAAGGAATGGAAGATTATAAATGGACTTTTCTTCTAAATAAATAGGTTTTTCCACATGTTTTCTGAGGCAAGCATTCAATTATAGTTTGTTTTAATAAAAATTGTATAAAATTCAACTTAAAATCAATTATGAGACTATAAAACTATTTAA
>NW_018397367.1:8593-10607 GCF_002168275.2 Theobroma umbraticum
AGGGCTTTTGAAAGAATGGGTGACTATAAATGGACTTTTCTTACTAATGAATACCTTTTTCTTCATATTTCATGAGATAGACATTCAATTATAATCTGTTTTAATCAATAATACAAAAAAAAAATTGAACCTAAAATCAATTATGAGATTATAAAACCATTTAAAGTGAGTAATAAGACCTTTGAAGGAATGGGTGACTATAAGTGAACTTTTCTTGCCAATGAATTCCTTTTTCTTCATATTTTTTAAGGTAGACATTTAATTATAGTATATTTTAACCAAAAAAGTAACAAAAATTAAACTTAAAATCAATTTTGAGCTTATAAAACCATTCAAAGTGAGTAATAAGGTTTTTGAAAGAATTGGAGACTATAAATAGACTTTTCTTACTAAATGTATTTTTCTTCATGTTTCTTAAGGTAGACATTCAATTATAGTCTGTTTTAACCAAAAATGTAAAAAAATTCAACTTAAAATCAATTATGAGATTATGAAACTATTTAAAGCGAGTAGTAAGGCTTTTGAAAGAATGAGAGACTATAAATGGACTTTTCTTCCAAATAAATGGGTTTTTCCACACGTTTCTAGAGGCAGGATTCAAATATCGCCTGTTTCAATGAAAAATACAAAAAATTCAACTTAAAATCAATTATGAGACTATAAAACCATTTAAAGCGAGTAATATGACTTTTGAAGGAATGGGTGACTGTAAATGAAATTTTCTTATGAATTAATACTTTTTTCATCACGTTTCTTAAGGTAGACATTTAGTTATAGCATGTTTTAACTAAAAATATAAAAAAAATTGAACTTAAAATCAATTTTGAGATTATAAAACTATTTAAAGCAAGCAATAAGGCTTTTGAAGGAATGAGAGAATATAAATGCACTTTTCTTGCTAATGAATTCATTTTTCTTCACGTTTCTTAAGGTAGACATTTAATTATAGCCTGTTTTAACCAAAAATGTAAAAAGAATTAAACTTAAAATCAGTTTTGAGATAATAAAATGATTTAAAGTAAGTAATAAAGCTTTTGAGGGAATCGAAGATTATAAATGGACTTTTCTTCTAAATGAATTTCTTTTTCTACATGTTTCCTGAGGCAAGCACTCAATTATAGTCTGTTTTAATGAAAAATGTAAAAAAATACAACTTAAAATCAATAATGAGATGATAATACCATTTAAAGTGAGTAATAAGGCTTTTGAAGGAATCAGTAACTATAAATGGACTTACCAATAAATGCCTTTTTCTTCATGTTTCTTAAGGAAGACATTCAATTATATCTATTTTAACCAATAATGTAGAAAAAATTGAACCTAAAATCAATTACGAGATTATAAAAACTTTTAAAGCGAGTACTAATGGTTTTGAAGGAATTGGAGACTATAAATAGACTTTTTTTTACCAATGAATGCTTTTTTCTTTATGTCTCTCGACATAGATATTTAATTATAATCTGTTTGACCAAAAAAGTAAAAAAATTGAACTTAAAATCAATTTTTAGATTATAAAACCATTTGAAGTGAGTAATAAAGCTTTTGAAGGAATGGGTGACTATAAATGGACTTTTCTTGTCAATAAATTTATTTCTTTTCATGTTTCTCGAGGTAGACATTCAACTATAGACTATTTTAACCAAAAATGTAAAAAAAATTGAACTTAAAATTAATTTTGAGCTTATAAAACTATTTAAAGTGAGTAATAAGGCTTTTGAAGGAATGGGTGACTGTAAATAGACTTTTCTTACCAATGAATGCTTTTTCTTCATGTTTCTCGAGGCAAGCATTCAATTATAGTATGCTTTAACCTAAAATGTAAAAAATTCAACTTAAAATCAATTATGAGATTATAAAGCCATTTAAAGTGAGCAATAAGGCTTTTGAAGGAATGGGATACTATAAATGGAATTTTTTTCCAAATAAATGAGTTTTTCTACACATTTCCTAAGGCAGGCATTCAACTATAGTATGTTTTAATGAAAAATGTAAAAAATTCAACTTAAAATCAATT
>NW_018397367.1:10617-12601 GCF_002168275.2 Theobroma umbraticum
AAAACTATTTAAAGTGAGTACTAAGGCTTTTGAAGAAATAGGTGACTAATAAATGGACTTTTCTAGTCAATGAATGACTTTTTTTTCAAGTTTCTCAAGCTAAACATTCAATTATAATATGCTTTAACCAAAAATGTAAAAAAATTCACCTAAAACTTAATTATGAGTTTATAGCACCATTTAAAGCGAGTAATAAGGCTTTCGAAGGCTTGAGTGATTATAAATGGACATTTTGTGCCAATAGATAGCCTTTGCTTCACATTCCCCAAGGTAGACATTCAATTATAGTCATTTTTAACCAAAAATGCAAAAACAATTCAACTTAAAATCAATTATGTAATTATAAAACCATTTAAAGCGAGTAATAAGGCTTTTGAAGCAATGCAAGACTACAAATGGACTTTTCTTCCCAATGAATGACTTTTTTTACACATTTTTGGAGGCAAGCATTCATTTATAGTCTATTTTACTAAAAAATGTAAAAACATTCAACGTAAAATCAATTTTGAGATTATAAAACCATTTAAAGTGAGTAATAAGGTTTTCGAAGGAATTGAAGACTATATATAGACTTTTTCTACCAATGAATGGCTTTTTCTTCACGTTTCTTGATGTAGACATTCAATTATAATCTATTTTAACTAAACAAGTAAAAAAAATTAAACTTAAAATCAATTTTGAGATTATAAAATCATTTAAAATGAGTAACAAGGCTTTTGAAGGAATGACTGACTATAAATTGACTTTTCTTGTCGAGGAATGCATTTCTCTCCAAGTTTCACGAGACAGGCATTCAATTATAGTCTGTTTTAACCTAAAATGTAAAAAAATTCCACTTAAAATCAATTATGAGATTATCAAATCATTTAAAGTGAGCAATAAGGCTTTTGAAGCAATGAGAGACTATAAATGAACTTTTCTTCTAAATAAAAGGGTTTTTCTACATATCTCTTGAGGCAGGCATTCAACTATAGTCTGTTTTAATGAAAAATGTAAAAAATTTTACTTAAAATTAATTATAAGATTATAAAACTATTTAAAATGAGTACTAAGGCTTTTGAAGGAATGGGTGACTATAAATGGACTTTTCTTGCCAGGGAATGACTTTTTCTTCAGGTTTCTCAAGCTAAACATTCAATTATAATCTGATTTAACAAAAAATGTAAAAAAATTCAACTAAAAATTAATTATGAGTTTATAGCACCATTTAAAGCGAGTAATAAGGCTTTCGAAGGCTTGAGTGATTATAAATGGACAATTGTATCAATAGATAGCTTTTGCTTCACATTCCCCAAGGCAGACATTCAATTATAGCCTTTCTTAATCAAAATTGTAAAAAATATTCAACTTAAAGTCAATTATGACATTATAAGACCATTTAAAGTGAGTAATAAGGCTTTTGAAGGAATGTAAGACTACAAATAGACTTTTCTTCTCAATGAATGGTTTTTTTTTATACGTTTCTAGAGGCAAGCATTCATATATAGTTTGTTTTATTGAAAAATGTTAAAACATTCAATTTAAAATCAATTTTGAGATTATAAAACCATTTAAAGTGAGTAATAAGGCTTTTGAAAAAATGGGAGATTATAAATGGACCTTTCTTGCCAATAAATGCCTTTTTCTTCACGTTTCTTGGTGTAGACATTTCATTTTAATCTGTTTTAACTAAACATGTAAAAAAAATAAAACTTAAAATCAATTTTGAGATTATAAAATCATTTAAAGTGAGTAATAAGGCTTTTAAAGAAATGAGTGACTATAAATTGACTTTTCTTGCCAATGAATGCATTTTTCTTCACGTTTCTCCAAGCAGGCATTCAATTATAGTCTGTTTCAACCTAAAATGTAAAAAAATTTAACTTAAAATTAATTATGAGATTATAAAACCGTTTAGAGCGAGCAAGAAGGCTTTTGAATGAATAGGAGACTATAAATGGACTTTTCTTCTAAATATATGGGTTTTTCTACATGTTTCTTAAGA
>NW_018397367.1:12655-13409 GCF_002168275.2 Theobroma umbraticum
AATTTAAAATCAATTATGAGATTATAAAACCATTTAAAGCTAGTAATAAAGCTTGTGAAGGAATGAGAGACTATAAATAGACTTTTCTTTCCAATGAATTCTTTTTTCATCATATTTCTTAAGGCAGACATTCAATTATAGTCTGTTTTACTAAAAATATAAAAAAAATAAGCATAAAATCAATTATGAGATTATAAAACCATTAAAAGCAACTACTAAAGCTTTTGAAAGAATGGGTGACTATAAATGGACTTTTCTTCTCAATAAATGGGTTTTTTACACGTTTCATGAGGTAAACATTCAATTATAGTCTGTTTTAATGAAAAATGTAAAAAAATTTAACTTAAAATGAATTATGAGATTATAAAACCATTTAAAGTGAGTAATAAGGCTTTTGAAGAAAAGAGAGACTATAAATGGACTTTTGTTGCCAATGAATGACTTTTTCTTCATGTTTCTTAAGGTAAACATTCAATTATAGTCTGTGTTAATAAAAAATATAAAAAAATTTATTTTAAAATCAAGTTTGATATTATAAAACCTTTTAAAACGAGTACTAAAACTTTTAAAGGAATGGGTGACTATAAATGAACTTTTTTGGCCAAGGAATGACTATTTCTTTAGTTTCTCAAGCTAAACATCCAATTATAATCTGTTTTAATCAAAAATGTAAAAAAATTCAACTAAAAATTATTTATGAGTTTATAGCACCGTTTAAAGTGAGTAATAAGGCTTTTGAAGGCTTGAGTGACTA
>NW_018397367.1:13419-13536 GCF_002168275.2 Theobroma umbraticum
TTTCGTGCCAATGGATAGCTTTTGCTTCACATTTTCGAAGGCAGACATTCAATTATAGCATTTTTTAACTAAAAATGTAAAAACAATCCAACTTAAAATCAATTATGAGATTATAAA
>NW_018397367.1:13546-13706 GCF_002168275.2 Theobroma umbraticum
GCGAGAAATAAGGCTTTTGAAGGAATAGAAGACTACAAATAGACTTTTCTTCTCAATGAATGGCTTTTTTTACACGTTTCTGGAGGCAAGCATTCATCTATAGTTTGTTTGACTGAAAAATGTAAAAACATTCAACTTAAAATAAATTTTGAGATTATAA
>NW_018397367.1:13716-13966 GCF_002168275.2 Theobroma umbraticum
AGTGAGTAATAAGGCTTTTGAAGGAATGAGAGACTATAAATAAATCTTTGTTGCCAATGAATGTATTTTTCTTCACGTTTCTTGATGTAAGCATTCAATTATAATCTATTTTAACTAAAAAAGTTAAAACAAAATTGAACTTAAAATCAATTGTCAGATTATAAAATCATTTAATGTAAGTAACAAGGCTTCTAAAGGAATGGGTGACTATAAATTGACTTTTCTTGCTAATGAATGCATTTTTCTTCAT
>NW_018397367.1:14172-14396 GCF_002168275.2 Theobroma umbraticum
AAATGTAAAAAATTCAACTTAAAATCAATTATGAGACTATAAAACCATTTAAAACAAGTAATAAAGCTTTTGAAGGTATGAGATATTATAAATGGACTTTTCTTCCAAATAAATAAGTTTTTCTACATGTTTCCCAAGGCGAGCATTCAATTATAGTCTATTTTAATGAAAAATGTAAAAAGTTCAACTTAAAATTAATTATGAGATTATAAAACCATTTAAAG
>NW_018397367.1:14592-14901 GCF_002168275.2 Theobroma umbraticum
TTTGAAAGAATGGGTGACTATATATGCACTTTTCTTGCCAATGAATTCATTTTTCTTTATGTTTCTTGAGGTAGACATTCAATTATAGTCTGTTTTAAATAAAAATATTAAAAAATTGAACTAAAATTAATTTTGAGATTATAAAACGATTTAAAGCGAGAAAAATTGAACCCATAAATAAACTTTTCTTCTCGATGAATTTCTTTTTCTACATATTTTCCGAGGTAAGCATTTAATTATAGTCTGTTTTAATAAAAAATATAAAAAAATGCAACTTAAAATCAATAATGAGATTATAAAACCATTTAA
>NW_018397367.1:14911-15102 GCF_002168275.2 Theobroma umbraticum
AAGGCTTTTAAAGAAATGAGTGACTATAAATGGACTTGCCAATAATTACCTTTTTTTTATGTTTCTTAAGATAGACATTTAATTATAATCTTTTTTAACCAATAATGTAAAAAAAATAAAACCTAAAATCAATTATGAAATTATAAAAACTTTTAAAGCGAGTACTAAGGCTTTTGAAGGAATGGGAGACT
>NW_018397367.1:15112-15181 GCF_002168275.2 Theobroma umbraticum
TTTTCTTACCAATGAATGCCTTTTTTTTATGTCTCTCAATGTAAACATTCAATTATAATCTGTTTTAAC
>NW_018397367.1:15191-15424 GCF_002168275.2 Theobroma umbraticum
AAAAAAATTGAACTTAAAATCAATTTTGAGATTATTAAACCATTTAAAAGGAGTACTAAGGTTTTTGAAGGAATGGGTAGCTATAAATGGACTTTTCTTGCAAATAAATATATTTTTCTTCACTTTTCTCGAGGTAGATATTCAATTATAGTCTGTTTGAAGCAAAAATATAAAAAAAATTAAACTCAAAATCAATTTTGAGATTATAAAACTATTTAAAGTGAGTAATAAGG
>NW_018397367.1:15434-15587 GCF_002168275.2 Theobroma umbraticum
AATAGATGACTATAAATGTACTTTTCTTGCCGATGAATGTATTTTTCTTCACGTTTTTTGAGGTAGACATTCAATTATAACCTATCTTAACCAAAAATGTAAAAATATTTGAACCTAAAATCAATTTTGAGATTACAAAACTATTTAAAGTGA
>NW_018397367.1:15597-15753 GCF_002168275.2 Theobroma umbraticum
TTTTGAAAGAATGGGTGACTATAAATAGACTTTCTTGCCAATAAATGCGTTTTTCTTCATATTTCTTAAGGTAAACTTTCAATTATAGTCTGTTTCAACTAAACATGTAAAAACATTCAACTTAAAATCAATTATGAGATTACAAAACCATTTAAA
>NW_018397367.1:15786-15908 GCF_002168275.2 Theobroma umbraticum
AAATGGACTTTTCTTCTCAATGAATGACTTTTTCTACATGTTTCCTAAGGCAGACATTTAATTATAGTCTGTTTTAACAAAAAATGTAAAAAAATTCAAAATCAATTTTGAGATTACAAAAC
>NW_018397367.1:15918-16061 GCF_002168275.2 Theobroma umbraticum
GAGTAATAAAGCTTTTGAAAGAATGGGTAACTATAAATAGACTTTCTTGCCAATGAATGCGTTTCTCTTTATGTTTTTTAAGGTAAACTTTCAATTATAGTCTGTTTCAACCAAAAATGTAAAAACATTCAACTTAAAATCAA
>NW_018397367.1:16080-16202 GCF_002168275.2 Theobroma umbraticum
TTTAAAGTGAATAATAAGGCTTTTGAAGGAATGGGAGACTATAAATAGACTTTTTTTCTCAATGAATGACTTTTTCTACATGTTTCTTAAGGCAGACATTCAATTATAGTCTGTTTTAACAA
>NW_018397367.1:16302-18157 GCF_002168275.2 Theobroma umbraticum
TTATAATCTCATAATTGATTTTAAGTTGAATTTTTTACATTTTTTGCTAAAATAGACTATTGTTGAATGCCTGCCTCAAGAAATGCTTAGAAAAACCCATTTATTTGGAAGAAAAGTTTATTTATAGTCTCCCATTCCTTCAAAAGCCTTATCGCTTGCTTTAAACGGCTTTATAATCTCATAATTGATTTTAAGTTGAATTTTTTACATTTTAGGTTAAAACAGACTATAATTGAATGCAAGTATCGAGAAACATGAAGAAAAATCATTCATTAGTAAGAAAAGTCCATTTACAGTTACCTATTCGTTCAAAAGCCTTATTACTCATTTTAAATGGTTTTATAAGCTCAAATTGATTTTAAATTCAAATTTTTTTATATTTTTGATTAAAACAGACTATAGTTGAATGTCTACCTTGAGAAACGTGAAGAAAACTAAATTTATTAACAAGAAAAGTCTATTTATAGTCACCCATTTCTTCAAAAGCTTTATTACTAACTTTAAATGGTTTTATAATTTTAAAATTGATTTTAAGTTCAATTTTTTTACTTTTTTGGTCAAAGCAGATTATAATTGAATGTCTACATTGAGAGACGTAAAGAAAAACCATTCATCAGCAAGAAAAGTCTATTTATAGTCTCCTATTCCTTCAAAAGCTTTAGTACTCACTTTAAAAGTTTTTATAATCTCATAATTGATTTTAGGTTCAATTTTTTTTTACATTATTGGTTAAAACAGATTATAATTGAATGTCTATCTTGAGAAATGTGAAGAAAAAGGTATTTATTGGCAAGTCCATTTATAGTTACCCATTCCTTCAAAAGCCTTGTTACTCACTTTAAATGGTTTTATAATCTCATTATTGATTTTAAGTTACATTTTTTTATATTTTTCATTAAAATAGACTGTAATTGAATGCTTGCCTCAAAAAAAGTGTAGAAAAAGAAATTCATTTTGAAGAAAAGTCCATTTATAGTCTCTGATTCCCTCAAAAGCCTTATTACTCGCTTTAAATCATTTTATAATCTCAAAATTGATTTTAATTTATTTTTTTTATATTTTTGGTTAAAACAAGCTATAACTGAATATCTGCCTTGAGAAACATGAAGAAAAATTCATTCATTGGAAGGAAAAGTCCATTTACAGTCACCTATTCTTTCAAAAGCCTTACTACTCGTTTTAAATGGTTTTATAACCTCAGTTTAGTCCAAACAGACTATAGTTGAATGTCTACCTAGAGAAACATGAAGAAAAATGAATTTATTGACAAGAAAAGTCCATTTATAGTCACTCATTCCGTCAAAAGCCTTATTACTCACTTTAAATGTGTTTATAATCTCAAAATTGATTTTGAGTTTAATTTTTTTTACTTTTTTGGTCAAAACAGATTATAATTGAATGTTTACATCAAGAGACGTAAAGAAAAAGGTATTCATTGGCAAGAAAAGTCTATTTATAGTCTCCCATTCCTTCAAAAGCTTTAGTACTCTCTTTAAAAGTTTTTATAATCTCATAATTGATTTTAGGTTCAATTTTTTTTGCATTATTGGTTAAAACATATTATAATTGAATGTCTATCTTGAGAAACCTGAAAAAAAGGAATTGATTCTTAAGTCCATTTATTGTCACTCATTCTTTCAAAAGCCTTATTACTCGCTTTAAATGGTTTTATAATCTCATTATTAATTTTCAGTTGTATTTTTTATATTTTTTATTAAAATAGACTATAATTAAATGTTTGCCTTGAGAAACATGTAGAAAAAGAAATTCATTGAGAAGAAAAGTCCTTTTATAGGATTCGATTCCTTGAAAAGCCTTATTACTCGCTTTAAATCGTTTTATAATCTCAAAATTG
>NW_018397367.1:18321-18623 GCF_002168275.2 Theobroma umbraticum
TTTGGTTAAAATAGACTATAATTGAATGTCTACCTCAAGAAACGTAAAGAAAAATGAATTCATTGACAAGAAAAGTGTATATATAGTCACCTATTCCTTCAAAAGCCTTATTGCTCGTTTTAAATAATTTTATAATCTCAAAATTGATTTTAAGTTCAATTTCTTTTTACATTTTTAGTTAAAACAGGCTATAATTGAATGTCTACCTTAAGAAACATGAAAAAAAAACATTCATTGGTAAGAAAAGTTCATTTATAGTCTCTCATTCTTTCAAAAGGCTTATTACTCGCTTTAAATGGTTT
>NW_018397367.1:18633-18762 GCF_002168275.2 Theobroma umbraticum
TAATTGATTTTAGGTTGAATTTTTTACATTTTTCATTAAAATAGACTATAATTGAATGTTTGCATTGAGAAACGTATAAAAAAACCCATTTATTTAGAAGAAAAGTCTATTTATAATAGCTCATACCTT
>NW_018397367.1:18862-18956 GCF_002168275.2 Theobroma umbraticum
TCATGTTTCTTAATGCAAACATTCAATTAGAATCTATTTTAACCAAAAAAGTAAAAAACAAAATTGAACTTAAAATCAATTGTGAGATTATAAA
>NW_018397367.1:18966-19113 GCF_002168275.2 Theobroma umbraticum
GTGAGTAATAAGGCTTCTAAAGGAATGGGTGACTAGAAATTGACTATTCTTGTCAATGAATGTAATTTTCTTCACATTTCTTAGGGCAGATATTTAATTACAATCTGTTTTAACCTGAAATGTTAAAAAATTCAACTTAAAATCAAT
>NW_018397367.1:19123-19466 GCF_002168275.2 Theobroma umbraticum
TAAAACCACTTAAAGCGAGTAAAAAAGCTTTAGAAGGAATGAGAGACTATAAATGGACTTTTCTTCAAAATAAAAAGTTTTTCTACATGTTTCCTAAGGCAAGCATTCAATTATAGTCTATTTTAAAGAAAAATATAAAAAATTCAACTTAAAATCAATTATGAGGCTATAAAACCATTTAAAGCAAGTAACAAGGCTTTTGAAGGTTTACGATATTATAAATGGACTTTTCTTTCAAATAAATGAGTTTTTTTACACGTTTTCCAAGGCAGACATTCAATTATAGTCTATTTTAATGAAAAACATAAAAAATTCCACCTAAAATCAATTATGAGATTATAAA
>NW_018397367.1:19476-19760 GCF_002168275.2 Theobroma umbraticum
GCGAGTAATAAGCCTTTTGAAGGAATGAGAGATAATAAATAGACTTTTCTTACCAATGAATGCTTTTTTCTTCACATTTCTTAAGGTAGACATTCAATTATAACCTGTTTTAACCAAAAATGTAAAAATAAATTGAACTTAAAATCAATTTTGAGATTATAAAATCATTTAAAGCTAGCAATAAGGCTTTTGAAGGAATAGGTAACTATATATGCACTTTTCTTGCCAATAAATTCATTTTTCTTTACATTTCTTTAGGTAGACATTCAATTATAGTCTGTTTT
>NW_018397367.1:19770-19948 GCF_002168275.2 Theobroma umbraticum
ATAAAAAAAATTAAACTTAAAATTAATTTTAAGATTATAAATTGATTTAAAGCGAGTAATAAGGCTTTTCAGGGAATCGAAGCCTATAAATGGACTTTTCTTCTCAATGAATTTTTTTTATATACATGTTTCTTAAGGTAGGCATTTAATTATGATCTGTTTTAATGAAAATTATAAA
>NW_018397367.1:19958-20087 GCF_002168275.2 Theobroma umbraticum
TTAAAATCAATAATGAGATTATAAAACTATTTAAAGCAAGTAATAAGAATTTTGAAGGAATGAGTGACAATAAATGGACTTGCGAATAAATGCTTTTTTTTCATGTTTCTCAAGATAGACATTCAATTA
>NW_018397367.1:20097-20296 GCF_002168275.2 Theobroma umbraticum
TAACCAATAATGCAAAAAAAATTGAACCTAAAATAAATTATGAGATTATAAAAACTTTTAAAGCGAGTACTAAAGCTTTTGAAGGAATGGGAGACTATAAATAGACTTTTCTTGCTAATAAATGCCTTTTTCTTTACGTCTCCTAATGTAAACATTCAATTATAATCTGTTTTGACCAAAAAAGTAAAAAAAATTAAAC
>NW_018397367.1:20328-20469 GCF_002168275.2 Theobroma umbraticum
AGTAATAAGGCTTTTCAAGGAATGAGTGACTATAAATGGACTTTTCTTATCAATAAATTCATTTTTCTTCACGTTTATCGAGGTAGACATTCAACTATAGTCTGTTTGGACAAAAAATGTAAGAAAAATTGAACTTAAAAT
>NW_018397367.1:20479-20836 GCF_002168275.2 Theobroma umbraticum
ATTATAAAAGCATTTAAAGTGAGTAATAAAGTTTTTGAAAGAATAGATAACTACAAATGTACTTTTCTTGCCGATGAATGCCTTTTTCTTCACGTTTCTTAAGGTAGACATTCAATTAGAACCTATTTTAACCAAAAATGTAAAAAAAATTGAACCTAAAATCAATTTTGAGATTACAAAACTATTTAAAGTGAGTAATAAGGTTTCTGAAAGAATGGGTGACTGTAAATAGACTTTCTTGCCAATGAATGCGTTTCTCTTCATGTTTTTATGGTAAACTTTCAATTATAGCCTGTTTGAACTAAAAATGTAAAAACATTCAACTTAAAATCAATTATGAGATTACAAAACCATTTA
>NW_018397367.1:20868-21019 GCF_002168275.2 Theobroma umbraticum
GACTATAAATGGACTTTTCTTCTCAATGAATGACTTTTTCTACATGTTTCTAAAGGCAGACATTCAATTATAGTCTGTTTTAACAAAAAAAAAAAAACTTACAATCAATTATGAGATTATAAAGCCTTTTAAAGTGAGTAATAAGGCTTCT
>NW_018397367.1:21029-21155 GCF_002168275.2 Theobroma umbraticum
GTGACTATAAATGGACTTTTCTTACCGACGAATGCCTTTTTCTTCACATTTTTAAGGTAGACATTAAATTATAAACTATTTTAAATAATAATGAAAAATAAATTTAACCTAAAATCAATTATGAGA
>NW_018397367.1:21165-21421 GCF_002168275.2 Theobroma umbraticum
ATTTAAAGCAAGTAATAAGGCTTTTGAGGGAATGAGAGACTATAAATGGACTTTTCTCGTCAATAAATGCTTTTTTCTTCATATTTGTCAAGGTAGACATTCAATTATTATCTGTTTCAATGAAAAATATAAAAACATTTGACTTAAAATTAATTATGAGATAATAAAACCTTTTAAAGCAAGTATTAAGGCTTTTAAAGGAATGGGAGACTATAAATAGAGTTTTCTTACAAGCAAATGCCATTTTCTTCATGTT
>NW_018397367.1:21577-21906 GCF_002168275.2 Theobroma umbraticum
TAAGGCTTTTGAAGGAATCAGTGACTATAAATGGACTTTTCTTGCCAATGAATGGCTTTTTTTTCATATTTCTTGATGTAGACATTCAATTATAATTTGTTTTAACCAAAAAATAAAAAAAATTAAACTAAAAATCAATTTTGAGATTATAAAACTATTTAAAGTTAGTAATAAAGCTTTTGAAGGAATGAGAGACTATAAATGGACTTTTCTTCTAAATAAATGAGTTTTTGTACATGTTTCTCAAGGCAGGCCTTCAATTATTGTATGTTTTATTGAAAATTTAACTTAAAATCAATTTTGAGATTATAAAACCATTTAAAGTGAGT
>NW_018397367.1:21963-22364 GCF_002168275.2 Theobroma umbraticum
TTCTTCACGTTTCTTAAGGTAGACACTCAATTATAGTCTGTTTTAACAAAAAATGTAAAAAAATTAACTTAAAATTAATTATGAGATTATAAAATATTTTATAGCAAGTACTAAAGCTTTTAAAGGAATGGGTGACTATAAATGGACTTTTTTAGCCAAGAAATTTTTCTTCAGGTTTCTCAAGCTAAACATCCAATTATAATATGTGTTAACCAAAAATATAAAAAACTTCAACTAAAAATTATTTATGAGTTAATAGCACCATTTAAAGCGAGTAATAAGGCTTTTGAAAGCTTAAGTGACTATCAATAGGCATTTCGTACCAATGGATAGCTTTCGCTTCACATTCCCCAAGGCAGACATTCAATTATAGTCTTTTTTTACCAAAAATGTAAAAAAAT
>NW_018397367.1:22431-22597 GCF_002168275.2 Theobroma umbraticum
ATAAGGCTTTTAAAGGAATGAAAAACTACAAATGGACTTTTCTTCGCAATGAATAGCTTTTTTAACAAGTTTCTGGAGGCAAGCATTCATCTATAGTCTCTTTTACTGAAAAATATAAAAACATTCAACTTAAAATCAAATTTGAGATTATAAAACCATTGAAAGT
>NW_018397367.1:22607-22706 GCF_002168275.2 Theobroma umbraticum
GCTTTTGAAGGAACGGGAGACTATAAATAGACCTTTCTTGCCAATGAATGCCTTTTTCTTCACGTTTCTTGATGCAAACATTCAATTATAATCTGTTTT
>NW_018397367.1:22806-23095 GCF_002168275.2 Theobroma umbraticum
AATGGTTTTATAATCTCATAATTGATTTTAAGTTAGATTTTTTTTACATTTTTGGTAAAAAAAGACTATAATTGAATGTCTACCTTGGGGAATGTGAGGCAAAAGTTATCCATTGGTACGAAATGCCCATTGATAGTCACTCAAGCCTTCAAAAGCCTTATTACTCGCTATAAATGGTGCTATTAACTCATAAATATTTTTTAGTTGAATTGTTTTATATTTTTGGTTAAAAGATATTATAATTGGATGTTTAGCTTGAGAAACTTGAAGAAAAAGTCATTCCTTGGCC
>NW_018397367.1:23413-23572 GCF_002168275.2 Theobroma umbraticum
ATAATCTCAAAATTGATTTTAAGTTGAATTTTTAATATTTTTCATTAAAACATACAATAATTGAAGGCCTGCCTTAAGAAACACATATAAAAACCCATTTATTAGAAAGAAAAGTCCATTTATAGTCTCTCATTCCTTCAAAAGCCTTATTACTAACTT
>NW_018397367.1:23582-23744 GCF_002168275.2 Theobroma umbraticum
TATAATCTCAAAATTGATTTTAAGTTCAATTTTTTTTACTTTTTTTGTTAAAATAAATTATAATTGAATGTCTACGTTGAGAAATATGAAGAAACAGCTATTTATAGGAAAGAAAAGTCCATTTATAATCACCGATTCCTTCAAAAGGCTTATTACTCACTT
>NW_018397367.1:23754-25175 GCF_002168275.2 Theobroma umbraticum
TATTATCTCAAAATTGATTTTAAGTTTTTTTTTTTACATTTTTAGTTAAAATAGATTATAATTGAATATCTACATTGAAAAACATGAAGAAAATGACATTTTTTGGTGATAACTATATTATATAGAGTTATTTTGACACATTTTAGGGACTTAAATAGCTAGATCTTTGAGATTTTAGGTTCGGATTTTAGAGTTTTAGGTATTTTTCTAGTTTAAGTTTGATTACTTGTTAAGTGCCTAAGTTAAGTTATTTTAATTAAATTTTATGTTGTTTTGTTTAAAATTACTTTAAGAGTAGTTATTGCTAATTTCTTTTATGGCTTTTGTAGGAAATTGATGAAAAAGGCTCATTTGATGAAAATCGGTGGAAGTATGGCGATGACTTTATCATATATGTTTCAGTAGTTTGACCATATCTCTCTTTAAACAACTCCAAATGACGTGATTCTTAGGCCAATAGAATTAAAAGAAGAAGGTCTACAATGTTTATTTTTATCAATTCACTTAGTTTAGATTGGATCATTGTCAAAATATTTACCAAAGCTGAGCACTACAGCTATACGCAAGGACTGAATATGATGCGACATTTGGAGCATATCTTTCAATCTAGGAGTCCAATTGATGTGATTCTTCATCCATTGGAAAGCTAAAACTTTTATGTTTGCTACTTTGTCCAGTTCATAACATCTCAGGTTCAAACTCACATTTGAAGTTGATAGACTACCACAGCGCTGGGAGAACAAAGCTACAGCGCTGATGAAAGGAAGCAAACATACAAAATTTCCAAAGAGCTTAGCGCTGCAGCGCTGGGCGACTTTCCAAATATAAAAGAAGTTGACGGGATTTTGGAAATTAGGTTATTTGGAGCCTATTTAAGAGACCTTTTTCAGAGATTTTTAAGAAGAGGCAGCAAGCAACTATTCTGAAGATTTGAAGCTAAGAAAAAAGCAAGAAAACAAGAGAATTGGAGGGAGAATCAAGATCACAAAGCTCTAACTATTAGTTTTCTCTCTTACTTTTGTGTTTTTCTTATTTTCTTTGACTTGGATTCATGGCTAAATTTCTTTGGATATTGTCTTTATTAGATATTATGAGCTAATTTATTTATCTAGGATTGCAATTGAACTCACATGTAATCTAAATTTTTAATCACTTTCTTGCTTATTTTCAATGGGATTTGAATTGTTTATTCCAATTTGTTCTTACTGCTTTTAATTGCTTGGCCACCAGTTAAATTGGTTTAGGAACCTAAACAAACTTGGGAAAGGGAGTTTAGTGTAGACTAAAATTGGGATAGCATATGATCATATTACTTGATTTGTGTATAGGATAAGGATATACCTATAGGCCATATATAGCCAAATTAAAGCCTAAACTTAATGAGTCTGTTTTAATTTCAATTCACATAGGGATATAGTGTT
>NW_018397367.1:25487-25657 GCF_002168275.2 Theobroma umbraticum
TTTTTCTTAGTTTAATTTTGCTATAACTTAGTTTGATTTGATATTATTTTGATAAGTTTAATTTGCGATAGTTTTAGTACTTACTAAACTTTTAGATCAATTCCCTATGGGTTCGATACTCTACTTACTAATATACTGTCTATTCGATATGTATACTTGCGTAGTAGAAT
>NW_018397367.1:25667-28461 GCF_002168275.2 Theobroma umbraticum
AGTTGGCAAGAGAACTCCATTTATAGTCTCTCATTCCTTCAAAAGCTTGAATACTCACTTTAAAAGGTTTTATTATCTCATAATTAATTTTAAGACAAATTTTTTTATATTTTTATTGAAACAGACTATAATTGAATATCTACCTCGAGAAATGTGAAGAAAAAAGCATTCATTGGCAAGAAAAGTCCATTTATAGTCTCCCATTTCCTCAAAAGCCTTATTACTCGCTTTAAATGATTTTATAATCTCATAATTGATTTTAGGTTAAATTTTTTTTACATTATTATTTAAAACAGGTTATAATTTAATGTCTACCTCAAAAAACGTGAAAAAAAACATTCGTCGGCAAGAAAAGTCCATTTATAGTCACCCATTACTTGAAAAGCCTTATTACTCTCTTTAAATGGCTTTATAATCTCATAATTGATTTTAAGTTGAATTTTTTTACATTTTTTGTTAAAACAGACTATAATTGAATGCCTGCCTCAGGAAACATGTAGAAAAAGTCATTCATTGAGAAGAAAAGTCCATTTATAGTCTCCCATTCCTTCAAAAGCCTTATTATTCACTTTAAATGATTTTGTAATCTCATAATTGATTTTAAGTTGAATGTTTTTATATTTTTGGTTAAAACAGACTATAATTGAAAGTTTACCTTAAGAAACATGAAGAGAAATGCATTCATTGGCAAGAAAGTCTATTTATAGTTACCCATTCTTTCAAAAGCCTTATTACTCACTTTAAAAGGTTTTATAGTCTCATAATTGATTTTAAGTTGAATTTTTTACATTGTTCGTTAAAATAGACTATAATTGAATGCTTGCCTTGAGAAACATATAAAAAAACCCATTCATTTGGAAGAAAAGTCTATTTATAGTCTCTCATTCCTTCAAAAGCCTTTTTACTCGTTCTAAATGATTTTATAATCTCATAATTGATTTTAAGTTGAATCTTTTAACATTTTAGGTTAAAATAGACTATAATTGAATGCCTGTCTCGAGAAATATGAAGAAAAATGCATTCATTGACAAAAAAAGTCAATTTATAGTCATCCATTCCTTTAGAAGCCTTATTACTCACTTTAAATGGTTTTATAATCTCACAATTGATTTAAGTTCAATTTGTTTTTAATTTTTGGTTAAAATAGATTATAATTGAATGTCTACATCAAGAAACGTGAAGAAAAAGACATTCATTGGCAAGAAAGGTCTATTTATAGTCTCACATTCTTTCAAAAGCCTTATTACTCACTTTAAATGGTTTTATAATCTCAAAATTGATTTTAGGTTGAATATTTTTACATTTTTCAGTAAAATAGACTATAGATGAATGCTTGCATCCAAAAACGTGTAAAAAAAGGCCATTCATTTGGAGAAAAAATCCATTTGTAGTCTTCCATTCCTTCAAAAGCCTTATTGCTCGCTTTAAATGGTTTTATAATCTCATAATTGATTTTAAGTTGAATTTTTTTTACATTTTTAGTTAAAAAAGGCTCTAATTGAATGTCTGCCTTAGGGAATGTGAAGCAAAAGCTATCTATTGGTACGAAATGCCCATTTATAGTCACTCAAGCCTTCAAAAGTCTTATTACTTGCTTTAAATAGTACTATAAACTCATAAATAATTTTTAGTGAATTTGTTTTTACATTTTTTATTAAAACATATTATAATTGGATGTTTAACTTGAGAAACCTGAAGAAAAAGTCATTCCTCGGCCAAAAAAGTCCATTTATAGTCACCCACTCCTTTAAAAGGTTTAGTACTTGCTTTAAAAAGTTTTATAATCTCATAATTGATTTTAAGTTGAATTTCTTTACATTTTTTGTTAAAACAGACTATAATTGAGTGCCTACCTTAAGAAACGTGAAGAAAAAAACATTCATTGGCAACAAAAGTCCATTTATAGTCTCCCATTCCTTCAAAGGCTTTATTACTCACTTTAAATAGTTTTATAATCTCAAATTTGATTTTAAGTTGAATTTTTAACATTGTTCAGTAAAACAGACTATAATTGAAGGCCTGCCTCTAGAAACATGTAAAAAAACTCAGTTATTTGGAACAAAAGTCCATTTATAGTCTCTCATTCCTTGAAAAGCCTTATTACTAGCTTTAAATAGTTTTATAATCTCAAAATTAATTTTAATTTCAATATTTTTTACTTTTTTGGTTAAAACAGATCATAATTGAATGTCTACATCAAGAAACATAAAGAAAAAACCATTTATTGATAAGAAAAGTCCATTTATAGCCATCGATTCCTTCAAAAGCCTTGTTACTCACTTTAAATGATTTTATTATCTCAAAATTGATTTTAAGTTTTTTTTTTTTTTACTTTTTTAGTTAAAACAAATTATAATTGAATGTCTACATTGAGAAACATGAAAAAGATGAGATTTGTTGGTAAGAAAACTCCATTTATAGTCTTCCATTCTTTCAAAAGCCTTAATGCTCACTTTAAAAGGTTTTATTGTCTCATAATTAATTTTAAGTCAAATATTTTTATATTTTTCATTGAAACGGACAATAATTGAATGTCTACCTTGACAAATATGAAGAAAAAAGTATTTATTGACGAGAAAAGTTCATTTATAGCCTCCCATTCTTTCAAAAGCCTTATTACTCGCTTTAAATAATTTTATAATTTCATAATTAATTTTAGGTTAAATTTGTTTTGCATTATTATTTAAAACATATTATAATTTAATGTCTACCTTGAAAAGCATGAAGAAAAAGGCATTCGTCGGTAAGAAAAGTCCATTTATAGTCACCCATTCCTTCAAAAGCCTTATTACTC
>NW_018397367.1:28561-28747 GCF_002168275.2 Theobroma umbraticum
TTATAATCTCAAAATTGATTTTAAGTTTAATTGTTTTTACTTTTTTAGTTAAAATAGATTATAATTGAATGTCTACACAAGAAACATGAAGAGAAAGGTATTTATTGATAAAAAAGGTCTATTTATAGTCTTTCATTCTTTCAAAAGCCTTATTACTAACTTTAAATAGTTTTATAATCTCAAAAT
>NW_018397367.1:28771-28990 GCF_002168275.2 Theobroma umbraticum
ATTTTTCTATAAAACAGACTATAGATGAATGCTTGTCTCTAGAAACGTGTAAAATAAGCCATTCATTGAGAAGAAAAGTCCATTTGTAGTCTTTCGTTCCTTCAAAAGTGTTATTGCTCTCTTTAAATAGTTTTATAATCTCATAATTGATTTTAAGTTAGATTGTTTTTCACATTTTTGGTTAAAAAAAGCTATAATTGAATGTCTGCCTTAGCGAAT
>NW_018397367.1:29184-29319 GCF_002168275.2 Theobroma umbraticum
TGAGAAACCTAAAGAAAAAGTTATTCCTTGGCCAAAAAAGTCCATTTATAGTCATCGATTCCTTTAAAAGCTTTAGTACTTGCTTTAAAAGGTTTTATATCTCATAATTGATTTTAAGTTAAGTTTTTTTACATT
>NW_018397367.1:29628-29765 GCF_002168275.2 Theobroma umbraticum
TTATTACTCGCTTTAAATGGTTTTATAATCTCATAATTGATTTTATGTTTAATTGTTTTTACATTTTTAGTTAAAACAGACTATAATTGAATGTCTGCCTTAAGATACATAATGAAAAAAGGATTTATTGAAAAAAA
>NW_018397367.1:29775-29865 GCF_002168275.2 Theobroma umbraticum
TAGTCTCCTATTCCTTCACAAGCTTTATTACTAGCTTTAAATGGTTTTATAATCTCATATTTGTTTTTAAGTTGAATTTTTTACATTTTT
>NW_018397367.1:30101-30276 GCF_002168275.2 Theobroma umbraticum
ATTGATTTTAAGTTGAATTTTTTTATATTTTAGATTAAAACAAACTACAATTGAATGCTTGCCTCGAGAAACATGAAAAAAAATGCATTCATTAGCAAGAAAAGTCAATTTAAAGTCACCAATTCTTTTAGAAGCCTTGTTACTCACTTTAAATAATTTTATAATCTCAAAATTG
>NW_018397367.1:30472-30595 GCF_002168275.2 Theobroma umbraticum
TGAATGCTTGCCTCCAAAAACATGTAAAAAAAGCCATTCATTAGGATGAAAAGTTCATTTGTAGTCTTTTATTCCTTCAAAAGCCTTCTTACTCGCTTTAAATGGTTTTATAATGTCTTAATT
>NW_018397367.1:30795-31116 GCF_002168275.2 Theobroma umbraticum
GTTTTTTTACATTTTTTGTTAAAGCAGATTATAATTGAATGTCTGCCTTAAGAAATATAATGAAAAAACCATTCATTGGAAACAAAAATCTATTTATAATCTTTTATTCCTTCACAAGCCTTATTACTAGCTTTAAATGGTTTTACAATCTCATAATTGATTTTTACTTGAATTTTTTATATTTTTTATTAAAACAAGCTATAATTGAATGTCTGTCTTGAGAAACATATAGAAAAACCTATTTATTTGGAAGAAAAATATATTTATAATCTCTCATTCCTTCAAAAGCCTTATTGCTCGCTTTAAATGGTTTTATAATCT
>NW_018397367.1:31126-31240 GCF_002168275.2 Theobroma umbraticum
TTTAAGTTGAGATTTTTTACATTTTAGGTTAAAACAAACTATAATTGAATGCCTGCCTTAAGAAATGTGAAAAAAAAATACATTCATTGGCAAGAAAAGTCAATTTAAAGTCAC
>NW_018397367.1:31410-31545 GCF_002168275.2 Theobroma umbraticum
ACCAAAAAACATGAAGAAAAAGGCATTCATTGGCAAAAGAGGTCCATTTATGGTCTCTCATTCTTTCGAAAGCCTTATTATTCACTTTAAATGGTTTTATAATCTCAAAATCGATTTTAAGTTGAATGTTTTAAC
>NW_018397367.1:31743-31928 GCF_002168275.2 Theobroma umbraticum
TCCATTTATAGTTACTTAAACCTTCGAAAGCCTTATTACTCACTTTAAATGGTGTTATAAACTCATAATTAATTTTTAGTTGAGTTTTTTTATATTTTTTGTTAAAGCATATTATAATTGAATATCTGCCTTAAGAAACATAATGAAAAAAGCATTCATTGAAAAAAATAATCTATTTATAGTCT
>NW_018397367.1:32415-32631 GCF_002168275.2 Theobroma umbraticum
TTGCATTGAGAAACATGAAAAAAATACATTTATTGACAAGAAAAGTCAATTTAAAGTCACCCATTACTTTAGAAGCCTTGTTACTCACTTTAAAAGGTTTTATAATCTCAAAATTGATTTTTGGTTCAATTTTTTTACTTGTTTGGTTAAAACATATTATAATTGAATCTCTATACCAAGAAACATGAAAAAAAAGGCATTCATTGGCAAAAAAGG
>NW_018397367.1:32641-32725 GCF_002168275.2 Theobroma umbraticum
GTCTCTCATTCCTTCAAAAGCCTTATAACACACTTTAAATGGTTTTATAATCTCAAAATCGATTTTAAGTTGAATGTTTTAACA
>NW_018397367.1:32739-32872 GCF_002168275.2 Theobroma umbraticum
GGACTATAGATGAATGCTTGCCTCAAAAAACGTGTAAAAAAAGTCATTCATTGGGATGAAAGGTCCGTTTATAGTCTTTCATTCTTTCAAAACCCTTATTACTCGCTTTAAATGGTTTTATAATGTCATAATT
>NW_018397367.1:32972-33701 GCF_002168275.2 Theobroma umbraticum
AAACCATTTAAAGCAAGTAATAAGGCTTTTAAAGGAATGGGTGACAATAAATAGGCTTTTCTTACTAGTGAATGCCTTTTTCTTTACATTTCATGAGGTAAACATTTAATTATAATCTATTTTAACTAAAAATGTAAAAACAAATTGAACTTAAAATCAATTTTTAGATTATAAAATTATTTAAAGCGAGTAATAAGGCTTTTGAAGGAATAGGTGATTATAAATAGACTTTTCTTCTCAAAGAATGCCTTTTTTACACGTTTCATGAGGTAGATATTCAATTATAGTATGTTTTAATAAAAAATATGAAAAAATTCAACTTAAAATGAATTATGAGATTATAAAACCATTTAAAGCGAGTAATGAGGCTTTTAAAGGAATGAGATACTATAAATGGATTTTTGTTGCTAAGGAATGCCTTTTTCTTCACGTTTCTGAAGGTAGACATTCAATTATGATCTGTTTTAGCCAAAAATGTAAAAACATTGAACTAAAAATTAATTATGAGTTTATAAAATTATCTAAAGCGAGTAATAAGGCTTTTGAAGGCTTGACTGACTATCAATGGACATTTCATGCCAATGGATGGCTTTTGCTTTATATTGCTAAAGGCAAACATTCAATTATAGCCTTTTTTAACCAAAAATATATAAAAAAGGGAGACTACAAATGGACTTTTCATCCCAATGAATGACTTTTTTTACATGTTTCATGAGGCAAGCATTCATC
>NW_018397367.1:33986-34181 GCF_002168275.2 Theobroma umbraticum
TTATGAGATTATAAAACCATTTAAAGCGAGTAATAAGGCTATTGAAGGAATGAGAGACTATAAATGGGCTTTCTTTCCCAATGAATGACTTTTTCTTCATATTTTCTGAGGCAAGCATTTAATTATAGTCTATTTTAATGAAAAATGTAAAACTCAAAATCAATTATGAGATTATAAAACCATTTAAAGTGAGTA
>NW_018397367.1:34409-34601 GCF_002168275.2 Theobroma umbraticum
AAATGTAAATAAATTCAACTTAAAATCAATTATAAGATTATAAAACTATTTAAAGCGAAAAATAAGGCTTTTAAAGAAATGAGAAACTACAAATGGACTTTTCTTCTCAATGAATGGCTTTTTTCACATGTTTCTGGAGGCAAGCATTCATCTATAGTCTGTTTTACTGAAAAATATAAAAACATTCAACTT
>NW_018397367.1:34611-34777 GCF_002168275.2 Theobroma umbraticum
ATGAGATTATAAAACCATTTAAAGTCAGTAACAAGGCTATTGAAGAAATGAAAGACTATAAATAGGTTTTCTTTCCCAATGAATGGCTTTTTCTTCACATTTCATAAGGCAGACATTTAATTATAGTCTATTTTAATGAAAAATGTAAAAACATTGAACTTAAAAT
>NW_018397367.1:34877-35016 GCF_002168275.2 Theobroma umbraticum
ATTGATTTTAAGTTAAATTTTTAATATTTTTCATTAAAACAGACTATAATTGAAGGTTTTCCTTGAGAAACGCGTAAAAAAATCTATTTATTTGGAAGAGAAGTCCATTTATAGTCTCCCATTCTTTCAAAAGCCTTAT
>NW_018397367.1:35030-35194 GCF_002168275.2 Theobroma umbraticum
AGTTTTATAATCTCAAAATTGATTTTAAGTTCAATTTTTTTTTACTTTTTTGGTCAAAATAGATTATAATTGAATATCTACGTCGAGAAACATGAAGAAAATGCTATTCATTGACAAGAAAAGCTCATTTATAGTCACCGATTTCTTCAAAAGCCTTATTACTC
>NW_018397367.1:35204-35270 GCF_002168275.2 Theobroma umbraticum
GTTTTATTATCTCAAAATTAATTTTAAGTTCAATTTTTTTTTACTTTTTGGTTAAAACAGATTATA
>NW_018397367.1:35280-35605 GCF_002168275.2 Theobroma umbraticum
TACATCGAGAAACATGAAGAAAACGATATTTTTTGGCAAGAAAACTCCATTTATATTCTCCCATTCCTTCGAAAGCCTTAATACTCGCTTTAAAAAGTTTTATTATCTCATAAGTAATTTTAAGTCAAATGTTTTTATATTTTTCATTGAAACAGACTATAATTGAATGTCTACCTCAAAAAATGTGAAGTAAAAAGCATTAATTGACAAGAAAAGTCCATTTATAGTCTCACATTCTTTCAAAAGCCCTATTACTCGCTTTAAATGATTGAATAATCTCATAATTGATTTTAGATTAAATTTGTTTTGCATTATTATTTAAAAC
>NW_018397367.1:35767-35908 GCF_002168275.2 Theobroma umbraticum
GCCTTATTACTCACTTTAAATGGCTTTATAATCTCATAATTAATTTTAAGTTGAGTTTTTCGATATTTTTTATTAAAACAGATTATAATTGAATGCCTACCTTAGGAAACATGTAGCAAAGTCATTCATTAAGAAGAAAAG
>NW_018397367.1:35918-36111 GCF_002168275.2 Theobroma umbraticum
GTCTCTCATTCCTTCAAAAGCCTTAGTATTCACTTTAAATAGTTTTGTTATTTCATAATTCAATTTAAGTTGAATGTTGTTATATTTTTTGTTAAAACAGACTATAATTGAAAGTCTATCTTAAGAAACATGAAGAGAAATGCATTCATTAGCAAGAATGTCTATTTATAGTCACTCATTCTTTCAAAAGCCT
>NW_018397367.1:36121-36276 GCF_002168275.2 Theobroma umbraticum
TTTAAATGGTTTTGTAATCTCAAAATTGATTTTAGGTTTAATTTTTTAATATTTTTAGTTGAAATAGGTTATAATTGAAAGACTATCTCAAGAAACGTAAAGAAAAAGGCATTCATCAACAAGAAAAGTACATTTATAGTCATCTATTCTTTCAA
>NW_018397368.1:0-269 GCF_002168275.2 Theobroma umbraticum
CATAAATGATTTCAACTTAAAATCAATTATGAGATTATAAATCCATTTAAAGCATGTAATAAGGCTTTCAAAGGCTTGAGTGACTATAAATAACATTTTCATGCCAATGGATGGCTTTTGCCACACATTTCACAAGGCATACATTCAATTATGGTATGTTTTAAGCAAAAATATCAAAAATTCAATTTAAAATCCATTACGAGATTATAAAACCATTTAAAGCGAGCAACAAAGCTTTCAAAGGCTTGAGTGACTATAAACAGACTTTC
>NW_018397368.1:437-3964 GCF_002168275.2 Theobroma umbraticum
AATTATGAGATTATAAAACCATTTAAAGTGAGTAAGAAGGCTTTTGAAGGTATGGGTGACTATAAATGAACTTTTCTTACTAAGGAATGGCTTGTTCTTCATGTTTCTTGAGGTAGACATTCAATTATAATCTGTTTTAACCAAAACTATAAAAAAATTTAACCTAAAATCAATTATGAGATTCTAAAACCATTTAAAGCAAATAATAAGACCTTCGAATGTATGGTTGACTATAAATGGACTTTTCTTATCAATGAATGACTTTTGCTTCATGTTTCCTGAGGCAAACATTCAATTATAATCTGTTTCAACTAAAAATGTAAAAAATTAACCTAAAATGAATTATAAGATTATAAAATCATAAAGCGAGTAATTAGGCTTTTTAAGGCATGGGTGATTATAAATGGACTTTTCTTGCCAATGGATGGCTTTTTCTTCATGTTTTCCCAGATAGATGTTTAATTATAATATGTTTTAACTAAAAATGTAAAAAAAATTAACTTAAAATCAATTATGAGATTATAAAACCAGTTGAAGCGAGTAATAAGGCTTTTGAAAACATGGGTAACTACAGACGGACTTTTCTGGCCAACAAATGGATATTTGTGCATGTTTTTTTTTATAATTAAAAGAGGGGGGATTTGAACCCTACTCTTTAAGCAGGGGAATAAAGCACTAACCAATAAGCCAAATGCATGTTTCTCTGAGCAGACATTCAATTATAAGATTTTTTACTAAAAATGTATAAATATTCAACTTAAAATCTATTATGAGATTATAAAACCATTTAGTAATAAGGCTGTTGAAGACTTGGATAACTATAAATAGACTTTTCTTGCCAATGAATGGCTTTTTCTACACGTTTTCAGAGGCATACATTCATTCATAATCAGTTATATCAAAAAATGTAAAAAATTCAACTTAAAATTAATTATAAGATTATTAAACTATTTAAAGCAACCAGTAAGGCTTTCTAAGGCTTGGGCCACTATAAATGAACTTTTTCTACCAATGAATGGCTTTTTCTTCATGGTTGCTATGACAGACATTCAATTATAATATGGTTTAGCCAACAATGTAAAAAAAATTAACTTAAAATCAATTATGAGATTATAAAACAATTTAAAACGAGTAATAAGGCTTTCAAAGACTTGGGTGACTATAAATGGAATTTTTCTGCCAATGAATGACTTTTTCTTCATGTTTTCCTAAGGCAAACATTCAATTATAATCTTTTTTAACTAAAAATATAAAAAAATTCAATCTAAAATTAATTATGAGATTATAAAACCACTTAAACTAGGTAGTAAGGCCTTCGAAGGCATGCGTGACTATATATGGACTTTTCTTGCCAATGAATAGCTTTTTCTTCAGGTTTCCCAAGGCTAACATTCAATTATAATATGATGAAACCAAACATGTAAAAAGATTCAACCTAAAATTAGTTATGAGATTATAAAACCATCTAAAGCGAGTAACAAGGCTTTCAAAGGCTTAGGTGGCTATAAATGGACTTTACTTGCCAATAAATGGCCTTTTTTCATGTTTTTTTAAGCAAATATTCAATTATAATCTGTTTTAACAAAAAGTGTAAAAACCTTCAACCTAAAATCAATTATGAGATTATAAAACCATTTAAAGTAAATAATGAGGCCTTCGAAGGCATGTATGACTATAAATGAAGTTTTCTTATCAATGAATGGTTTTTTCCTCCTGTTTTTGAAGGCAAACATTCAATTACATTTTGTTTCAACCAAAAATGTAAAAACATTCAACCTAAAACCAATGGTGAGATTATAAAGCCATTTAAAGTGAATAATAAGGCTTTCGATTGCATGGGTGACTATAAACGGACTTTTCTTGCCAATGCATGGCTTTTTCTTCATGTTTTTAGAGGCAAGCATTCAATTATAATATGTTTGAACAAAAAATATAAAAAAATTTAACTTAAAATCAATTGTAAGATTATAAAACCATTTAAAACGAGTAACAAGGCTTTTGAAGGCTTGAGTGACTATAAATGGACTTTGCATGCAAATGGATGGTTTTTGCCTCACGTTTCCAAAGACATAGATTCAATTATAATATGTTTTAAGCAAAAATAAAAAAAATTCAACTTAAAATCAATTATGAGATTATAAAACTATTTAAAGCGCGTAGTAAGGTTTTTAAAAGTATGGGTCACTATAAATGGACTTTTTTTGCTAATGAATGGCTTTTTCTTCATGTTCTCTAAGGCAACCATTCAATTATAATTTTTTAAACTAAAAATGTAAAAAAACTTAACCTAAAATCAATTATGATATTATAAAACCATTTAAAGCAAGTAATGAGGCATTCAAAGGCATGGGTGACTATAATAGACTTTTGCTATCAATAACTAGTTTTTTCTTCATGTTTCTCGAGGCAAAGGTTCAATTATAATATGTTTTAACTAAAAATATAAAAAAATTCAGTAAAAAATCAATTATGAGATTATAAAACTATTTAAAGTGAGTAATAAGGCTTTCGAAAGCATGGGTGACTATAAATGTACTTTTGTTGTCAATGAATGGCTTTTTCTTATATTTGTCAAGATAGATATTCAATTAGAATCTGTTTTGACCAATAATATAAAAAAAATCAACCTAAAATCAATTATGAGATTTTAAAACTATTTAAAGTAAGTAATAAGGTCTTTAAAGGTATAAGTGACTATAAATGGACTTTTCTCGCCACTAAATGGCTATTTGTTCACATTTCCTAATCTATACATTCAAAATCTATTTTGATAAAAAATGTAAAAAAATTTAACTCAAATTTAACTATAAGATTATAAAACCATTTAATGCTAGTAGTAAGACTTTTGAAGGAAGGTGTGACTATAAATGAACTTTTATTGCCAATGAATGACTTTTGCTTTATGTTTTCTAAGGCAAACATTCAATTATAATATGTTTTAACTAAAAATGTAAAAAAATTCAACCTGAAATCAATTATGAGATTATAAAACCATTTAAAGCAAGTAATAAGGCCTTTAAAAGTATGACTAACTATAAATGGACTTTTCTTACCAATGCATGGCTTTCTCTTCATGTTTTCTGAGGCAGAAATTTAATTATAATATGTTTTAACTAAAAAAGTAAAAAAGTTCTACTTAAAATCAATTTTGCATTTATAAAACCATTTAAAGTGAGTAATAATACCTTTGATGGCATGGGTGACTATAAATGGACTTTTCTCTTCAATAGATGACTTTTGCTTCATGTTTACTAAGGCAAACATTCAATTATAATCTGTTTTAACCAAAATGTTAGATAATTCAACTTAAAATCCATTACGAGTTTATAAAGCTATTTAAAACGAATAATAAGACTTTGAACGCTTGGGTGGCTATAAATGAACCTTTTTTGCCAATGAATTACTTTTTCTTGACATTTTCAGGGATAAACATTCAATTATAATCTATTTTAACCAAAAGTGTAAGAAAATTAAACTTAAAACTAATTATGAGATTATAAAATCATTTAAAGCGAGTAATAAGGCTT
>NW_018397368.1:4064-4461 GCF_002168275.2 Theobroma umbraticum
TTCAAAAGCCTTGTTACTCACTTTAAATGGTTTTATAATCTCATAATTGATTTTTTACTGAATTTTTTTATATTTTTGGTTAAAACATATTACAATTGAACCTTTGCCTCGAGAAACATAAAAAAAAAGCTAATCATTGATAGCAAAAGTCCATTATAGTCACCCATACCTTCCAAGGTCTCATTACTTGCTTTAAATAGTTTTATAATGTCATAAGTGATTTTAGGTTAAGTTTTTTTTTACATTTTTCGTTAAAACAAATTATAATTGAATGTTTGCCTTAGAGAACATGAAGCAAAAGCCATTCATTAGTAAGAAAAGTCCATTTATAGTCACCCATGCTTTCGAAAGCCTTACTACTCGCTTTAAATGGTTTTATAATCTCATAATTGATTTT
>NW_018397368.1:4568-4969 GCF_002168275.2 Theobroma umbraticum
TTGTTACTCGCTTTAAATAGTTTTATAATCTTACAATTAATTTTAAGTTGAATTTTTTTATTTTTTGGTTCAAACAGATTATAATTGAATGCTTTCCTTTGAAAACATGAAGAAAAAGCCATGCATTGGCAAGAAAAGTCCATTTATAGTAACCCATGCATTCGAAAGCCTTATTATTCACTTTAAATGGTTTTATAATCTCACCATTGGTTTTAGGTTGATTGTTTTTACATTTTTGGTTGAAACAGAATGTAATTGAATATTTGCCTTTGAAAACAGAAGGAAAAAGCTATTCATTGATAAGAAAACTTTATTTATAGTCATACATAGCTTCGAAGGCCCCATTACTCGCTTTAAATAGTTTTATAATCTCATAATTGATTTTAGGTTGAATATTTTTA
>NW_018397368.1:5013-5431 GCF_002168275.2 Theobroma umbraticum
AAAGGCCATTCATTGGCAAAAAAAGTCCATTTATAGCCACCCAAGCCTTTAAAAGCCTTATTACTCGCTTTAGATGGTTTTATAATCTCATATCTGATTTTAGGTTGAATCTTTTTACATGTTTGGTTCCATCATATTATAATTGAATGTTTGCCTTGGGAAACATGAAGAAAAAGTTATTCATTGGCAAGAAAAGCCCATGTATAGTCACTCATGCTTTTGAAAGCCTTATTACATGGTTTAAGTGGTTTTATAATCTCATAATTGATTTTAGATTGAATTTTTTAATATTTTTAGTTAAAAAAGATTGTCATTGAATGTTTTTCTTAGGAAAACATGAAGAAAGAGACATTCATTGGCAAGAAAACTCCATTTATAGTCACCCAAGCCTTCGCAAGCCTTATTACTCGTTTTAAAT
>NW_018397368.1:5441-5635 GCF_002168275.2 Theobroma umbraticum
TCTCATAATTGATTTTAAGTTAAAGTTTTTTTTACATTGTTGGCTAAACCAGATTATAATTGAATGTCTGTCTTAGCAACCGTGAAGAAAAAGTCATTCATTAGTAGGAAAAGTCTATTTATAGTTGCCCAAGCCTTGGAAAGCCTTAGTGCTTGCTTTAAATAGTTTAATAATCTTATAATTAATTTTAAATT
>NW_018397368.1:5645-7010 GCF_002168275.2 Theobroma umbraticum
ATATTTTTTGTTAAAACAGATTATTAATTAATGTATGCCTTTGAGAACGTGTAGAAAAAGCCATTATTGGCAAGAAAAGTCTATTTATAGTTACCCAAGTCTTCAACAGCCTTATTACTCACTTTAAATGGTTTTATAACCTCATAATAGATTTTAAGTTGAATTTTATATATTTTTAAAAAATATATATTATAATTGAATGTTTGTTCAGAGAAACATGCATTTGGCTTATTGGTTAGTGCTTTATCCCCCTTCCCTTAATTATAAAAAAAACATGCAAAATATCAATTGGCTGGCCAGAAAAGTCCGTTTGTAGTTACCCATGCCTTCAAAAGCCTTATTACTCGCTTGAAATGGTTTTATAATCTCATAATTGATTTTAAGTTAATTTTTTTTTTTACATTTTTGGTTAAAACATATTATAATTAAACATCTATCTTGGGAAATATGAAGAAAAAGCCATCCATTGGCAAGAAAAGTCCATTTATAATCACCCATGCCTTGAAAGGCCTTATTACTCGCTTTATGGTTTTATAATCTCATAATTCATTTTAGGTTGAATTTTTTACATTTTTTATTGAAACAGATTATAATTGAATGTTTGTCTTGGGAAACGTGAAGCAAAAGTCATTCATTGACAAGAAAAGTCCATTTACAGTCAACCATACATTCGAAGGCCTTATTACTTGCTTTAAATGGTTTTAGAATCTCATAATTGATTTTAAGTTGAATTTTTTTATAGTTTTGGTTAAAATAGATTATAATTGAATGTCTACCTCAGGAAACATGAAGAATAAGCCATTCCTTGGTAAGAAAAGTCCATTTATAGTCACCCATATCCTCAAAAGTCTTTTTACTCACTTTAAATGGTTTTATAATCTCATAATTGATTTTAAGTTAAAATTTTATATATTTTTAGTTAAAACATATTATAATTGAATATCTGTCTCAAAAAATGATAGGCAAAAGCCATCCGTTGGCAAGAAAATCCATTTATAGTCACTCAAGCCTTTAAAAGTTTTATTGCTTGCTTTAAATGGTATTATAATCTCGTAATTGATTTTAAGTTGAATTTTTTATATTTTTGGTTAAAATATATTGTAATTGAATGTATGCCTCAAGAAACGTGTGGCAAAAGCCATCCATTGGTATGAAAACTTTATTTATATTCACTCAAGCCATCGAAAGCCTTATTACTTGCTTTAAATGGATTTATAATCTCATAATTGATTTTAAGTTGAAATTTTTATGTTTTTCGTTGAAACAAATTATAATTGAATGTTTTCCTCTAAAAACGTGAAGAAAAAACCATTCAGTGGCAAGAAAAGTCCATTTATAGTTACCCAACCCTTCAAAAGCCTTATT
>NW_018397368.1:7286-9259 GCF_002168275.2 Theobroma umbraticum
TATAATCTCATAATTGATTTTAAGTTGAAGTTTTTTACATTTTTGGTTAAAACATATTATAATTGAATGTCTTCCTTGAGAAGTGTGAGGAAAAAGCCATTCATTGAAAAGAAAAGTTTATTTATAGTCATCCAAGTCTTTAAAAGCCTCATTACTCGCTTTAAATAATTTTATAATCTCATAATTAATTTTAAGTTGAAGTTTTTTACATTTTTGATTAAAACAGATTATAATTAAATGTCTACCCAGGGAACCGTGAAGAAAAAGCCGTTTATTGGCAAGAAAAGTCCATTTATAGTCAGCCAAGCCTTCAAAAGCCTTCTTACTCACTTTAAATGGTTTTATAATCTCATAATTGATTTTGAGTTGAATTTTTTTATATTTTTGATTCAAACATATTATAATTAAATGTCTATCTCAAGAAACGTGAGGCAAAAGCCATCCGTTGGCAAGAAAGCCTGTTTATAGTCACTCAAGCCTTTTAAAGCTTTGTTGTTCGCTTTAAATGGTTTTATAATCTTGTAATTGATTTTAAGTTGAATTTTTGATATTTTTGCTTAAAACAAACTATAATTGAATGTATGCCTCGGGAAATATGTGACAAAAGCCATCCATTGGCACGAAAACTTTATTTATAGTTACTCAAGCCTTCGAAAGCCTTATTACTTGTTTTAAATAGATTTATAATCTCATAATTGATTTTAAGTTGAAATCATTTATGTTTTTGGTTGAAACAGATTATAATTAAATGTCTGGCTTTGAAAACGTGAAGAAAAAGCCATTCATTGGCAAGAAAAGTCTATTTATAGTTACCCAACCCTTCAAAAACCTTATTACTTAGTTTAAACGGTTTTATAATCCCACAATTATTTTTAAGTTGAGTTTTTTTTTACTTTTTTGGTAAAAACAGACTATAATTAAATGTCTGCCTTAGGAAACGTGAAGAATAAGTCATTCATTGGCAAGAAAAGTCCATTTATAGTTACGTAACCCTTCGAAAGCCTTATTACTTAGTGTAAACGGTTTTATAATCTCATAATTGATTTTAAGTTAAGTTTTTTTTTATTTTTTGGTGAAAACAAATTATAATTAAATGTTTGCCTTGGGAAACGTGAAGAACAAGCCATTCATTGGCAAGAAAAGTCAATTTACAGTCACTCAATCCCTTCGAAAGTCTTATTATTTGCTTTAAATGGTTTTATAATCTCAGAATTGATTTTAAGTTGAAGTTTTTATATTTTTAGTTAAAATAGATAACAATTGAATGTTTACCCTAGAAACTATGAAGAAAAAGCTATTTATTGATAAGAAAAGTCTATTTATAGTCATCCAAGTCTTCAAAAGACTCATTACTCGCTTTAAATGGTTTTATAATCTCATAATTGATTTTAATTTGAAGTTTTTTACATTTTTGGTTCAAACAGATTATAATTAAATGTCTTCCCTAAGAACCATAAAGAAAAAACCGTTCATTGACAAGAGAAGTCCATTATAGTCACCCAAGCCTTCAGAAGCCTTATTACTCGCTTTAAATGGTTTTATAATCTTATAATTGATTTTGAGTTGAATTTTTTTACATTTTTAATTAAAACATATTATACTTGAATATCTATCTCAAGAAATGTGAGGCAAAAGGCATCCATTGGCAAGAAAGTCCATTTATTGTCACTCAAGCCTTTGAAAGCTTTGTTGCTCGCTTTAAATAGTTTTATAATCTCGTAACTGATTTTAAGTTAAATTTTTGATATTTTTGCTTAAAATATATTATAATTGAATGTATGCCTTGGAAACGTGCAACAAAAGCCATCCATCGGCATGAAAACTTTATTTATAGTCACTCAAGCCTTCGAAAGCCTTATTATTTGCTTTAAATGGATTTATAATCTCATAATTGATTTTAAGTTGAAATCATTTATATTTTTGGTTGAAACATATTATAATTGAATGTCTGTCTCTGAGAATGTGAAGAAAAA
>NW_018397368.1:9562-10464 GCF_002168275.2 Theobroma umbraticum
CATTAGCAAGAAATGTCCATTTATAGTTACCCAACCCTTCAAAACCCTTATTACATAGTTTAACCAGTTTTATAATCTCATAATTGATTTTAAGTTAATTTCTTTTACTTTTTTGGTTAAAATAGATTATAATTGAATGTCTACCTTGGGAAATGTGAAGAAAAAATCATTCATTGGGAAGAAAAGTCAATTTATAGTCACTCATGCCTTCGAAAGTCTTATTGCTCACTTTAAATGATTTTATAATTTCATAATTGATTTTAAGTTGAAGTTTTTTACATATTTGGTTAAAGCAGATTATAATTAAATGTCTACCTTGGGAACCATGAAGAAAAAACTATTTATTGGCAACAGAAGTCCATTTATAGTCACCCAAGCCTTCAGAAGCTTTCTTACTCGCTTTAAATGGTTTTATAATCTCATATTGATTTTGAGTTTAATTTTTTTACATTTTTAGTCAAAACATATTATAATTGAATGTCTATCTCAAAAAACGTGAGACAAAAGCCATCCGTTGGCAAGAAAGTCTGTTTATAGTCACTCAAGCCTTTGAAAGCTTTGTTGCTCGTTTTAAATAGATTTATAATCTTGTAATTGATTTTAAGTTAAATTTTTGATATTTTTACTTAAAATATATTATAATTGAATGTATACCTTGGAAAACGTGCAACAAAAGTCATCCATTGGCATGAAAAATTTATTTATACTCACTGAAGCCTTCGAAAGCCTTATTACTTTCTTTAAATGGATTTATAATCTCATAATTGATTTTAAGTTGAAATCATTTATGTTTGTGATTGAAACAGATTATAATTGAATGTTTGCCTTTAAAAACAAGAAGAAAAATCCATTTATTGGCAAGAAAAGTCCATTTATAGTTACCCAACCCTTCAAAAGCCTTA
>NW_018397368.1:10867-12062 GCF_002168275.2 Theobroma umbraticum
AAGTTTTTTACATTTTTAGTTAAAACATATTATAATTGAATGTCTACCTTGGGAACTGTAAAGAAAAAGCCATACATTGACAAGAAAAGTCCATTTATAGT
The DNA here is from genome assembly GCF_002168275.2 of Theobroma umbraticum. Classification (NCBI taxonomy): domain Eukaryota; kingdom Viridiplantae; phylum Streptophyta; class Magnoliopsida; order Malvales; family Malvaceae; genus Theobroma; species Theobroma umbraticum. Next base: position 10,969 of record NW_018397368.1, read on the forward strand.
CACCGAAGTCTTCAAAAGCCTCATTACTCGCTTTAAATAGTTTTATAATCTCATAATTAATTTTAAGTTGAAGTTTTTTACATTTTTGGTTAAAACATATTATAATTAAATGCCTACCTAGGAACCGTGAAGAAAAAAATCGTTCATTGGCAAGAAAAGTCCATTTATAGTCACCCGAGCCTTTAGAAGCCTTCTTACTTGCTTTAAATGGTTTTATAGTCTCATAATTGATTTTAAGTTGAATTTTTTTGCATTTTTGATCAAAACATATTATAATTGAATGTCTGTATTAAGAAACATGAGGCAAAAGCCATCTGTTGGCAAAAAAGTCCAGTTATAATCACTCAAGCCTTTGAAAGATTTGTTGCTCGTTTTAAATGATTTTATAATCTCATAATTTATTTTAAGTTAAATTTTTGATATTTTGGCTTAAAACATACTATAATTGAATGTATCCCTCGGGAAATGTACGGCAAATATCATCCATTTGCATGAAAACTTTATTTATAGTCACTAGAGCCTTCGGAAGCCTTATTACTTGCTTTAAATCGATTTATAATCTCATAATTGATTTTAAGTTAAAAACATTTATGTTTTTGGTTAAAACAAATTATAATTGAATGTCTGCCTCTGAAAATGTGAAGAAAAACCCATTCAATGGCAAGAAAAGTTCATTTATCATTACCCAACCCTTCAAAAGCCTTATTACTTAGTTTAAACGATTTCATAATCTCACAATTGATTTGAAGTTGAGTTTTTTTCACTTTTTTGGTGAAAACAGAATATAATTGAATGTCTATCTTAGGAAATGTGAAGAAAAAGCCATTCATTGACAAGAAAAGTTCATTTATAGTTACCCAACCCTTCAAAAGCCATATTACTTAGTTTAAACGGTTTTATAATCTAACAATTATTTTTAAGTTGAATATTTTTTACTCTTTTGGTGAAAACAGATTATAATTGATTGTTTGCCTTGGAAAATGTAAAGAAAAAACCATTCATTAGCAAGAAAAGTCAATTTATAATCACTCATGCCTTCGAAAGTCTTATTACTCACTTTAAATGGTTTTATAATTTCATAATTGATTTTAAGT
>NW_018397368.1:12162-12355 GCF_002168275.2 Theobroma umbraticum
CAATTGTGAGATTATAAAACCGTTTAAACTAAGTAATAAGGCTTTTGAAGGGTTCCGTAACTCTAAACGGACTTTTCTTGCCAATGAATGGCTTTTTCTTAACGTTTCCCAAGGCAGACTTTTAATTATAATCTATTTTGATAAAAGAAGTAAAAAAAACAAAACTTAGAATCAATTGTGAGATTATAAAATC
>NW_018397368.1:12365-12480 GCF_002168275.2 Theobroma umbraticum
AGTAATAAGGCTTTTGAAGGGTTACGTAACTCTAAATGGACTTTTTCTTGTCAATGAATAGCTTTTTTTCACGTTTTCTACGGCAGACATTCAATTATAAATTATTTTCATAAAA
>NW_018397368.1:12724-17871 GCF_002168275.2 Theobroma umbraticum
TGATTTCAACTCAAAATCAATTATGAGATTATAAATCCATTTAAAGCAAGTAATGAGGCTTTCGAAGGCTTGAGTGACTATAAATAAAGTTTTCTTGTCAATGGATGGCTTTTGTTGGACGTTTCCCAAGACATACATTCATTTATAATATATTTTAAGGAAAAATATCAAAAATTCAACTGAAAATCAATTACAAGATTATAAAACTATTTAAAGCGAGCAACAAAGCTTTCAAAGGCTTGAGTGATTATAAATGGACTTTCTTGCCAACGGATGGCTTTTACCTCACATTTCTTGACATGGACATTCAATTATAGTATGTGTTAATCAAAAATGTAAAAAAATTCAACTCAAAATCAATTATGAAATTATAAAACCTTTTAAAGCGAGTAATAAGACTTTCGAAGGTATTGGTGACTATAAATGGATCTTTCTTTTCAATGAATGTTTTTTTTTTCATGTTTACCAGGGAAGACATTCAATTATAATCTATCTTCACCTAGAAAAGAAAAGAAATTCAACCTAAATTCAATTATGAGATTATAAAACTGTTTAAACTAAGTAATAAGGCTTTCGAAGGGTTGGAAAACTATAAATGGACTTTTCTTACCAATGAATGGCTTTTTCTTCACATTTCCTAAGGTTGACATTCAATTATAATCTGTTTTCACCTAAAAAGTAAAGAAAACTCAACTGAAAATCAATTGTTAGATTATAAAACCGTTTAAACAAAATAATAAGGCTTTTGAAGGGTTGGGTAACCCTAAACGGACTTTTCTTGCCAATGAATAGCTTTTTCTTCACATTTCCTAAGGCAGACATTCAATTATAATCTATTTTGATAAAAAAAAGTAAATAAAACTCAGCTTAAAATCAATTCTGAAAGTATAAAACCATTTAAACTAAATAATAAAGTTTTTGAAGGGTTGGGTAGCTCTAAATGGACTTTTCTTCTCAATGAATTACTTTTTCTTCACGTTTCCTAAGGCAGACATTCAATTATAATTTATTTTCACAAAAAAAAGTAAAAAAAAACTCAACTTAAAATCAATTGTGAGATTATAAAACCCTTTAAACTAAGTAATAAGGCTTTTGAAGGGTTGGGTAACTAGAAATAGACTTTTCTCGCCAATTAATGATTTTTTCTTCACATTTTCATAGGCAAACACTCAATTATAATCTGTTTCAACAAAAAACATAAATGATTTCAACTTAAAATCAATTATGAGATTATAAATCCATTTAAAGCAAGTAATAAGGCTTTTGAAGGCTTAAGTGACTATAAATAAAGTTTTCTTGCCAATGGATGGCTTTTGTTGCACGTTTCCCAAGGCATACATTCAATTATAATAAATTTTAAGCAAAAATATTAAAAATTCAATAGAAAATCAATTACAAGGTTACAAAACTATTTAAAGAGAGTAACAAAGTTTTCAAAGTTTTAATTGACTATAAACGGATTTTCTTGCCAAAAGATGACTTTTGCCCCACGTTTCTTGAGATAGACATTCAATTAAAATATGTGTTAGCCAAAAATGTATAAAAATTCAACTCAAAATCAATTATGAGATTATAAAACTATTTAAAGCAAGTAAGAAGGCTTCTGAAGGCTTAGGTGACTATAAATGGACTTTTCTTGCTAATAAATAGTTTTTTCTTCACAGTTCCTATGCTAGGCATTCAATTATAATCTATTTTAACTAAAAATGTAAAAAACTTTCACTTAAAATCAATTACGAGATTATAAAACCATTTAAAGCGAATAATAAGACTTTCAAAGGCATGGGTGACTATAAATTGACTTGTCTTGCCAATAAATGACTTTTTCTTCAAATTTTCTAAAGTAGAGATTCAATTATAATCTATTTTCACTAAAAAAGTAAAAAAAAAAACTCAACTTAAAATTAATTGTGAGATTATAAAATCGTTTAAACTAAGTAATAAGGCTTTTGAAGGGTTGGGTAACTAGAAATGGAATTTTCTTGCCAATGAATGACTTTTTCTTCACATTTTCAGAGGCAGACATTCAATTATAATCTGTTTCAACCAAAAACATAAATGATTTAAACATAAAATCAATTATGAGATTATAAATCCATTTAAAGCAAGTAATAAGGCTTTCGAAGGCTTTAGTGGCTATAAATAAAGTTTTCATGCCAATGGATGGCTTTTGTTGCACGTTTGCCAAGGCATACAATCAATTATAATATATTTTAGCAAAAATATAAAAAATTCAACTGAAAATCAATTACGAGATTATAAAACTATTTAAAGCGAGCAACAAACCTTTCAAAGGCTTGAGTGACTATAAACGGATTTTCTTGCCAACGGATGGCTTTTGCCTCATGTTTCTTGAGATAGACATTCAATTATAATATGTGTTAACTAAACATGTAAAAAAATTCACCTCAAAATGAATTATGAGATGATAAAACCATTTAAAGCAAGTAAGAAGGCTTATGAAGGCTTGGGTGACTATAAATGGACTTTTCTTGCTAATGAACGGTTTTTTCTTTAGAGTTCCCAGGGTAGGCATTTAATTATAATCTGTTTTAACGAAAAATGTAAAAAACTTCAACTTAAAATTAATTATGAGACTATAAAACCATTTAAAGTGAGTAATAAGACTTTCGAAGGCATGGGTGACTATAAATGGACTTTTCTTGTCAATTAATGGCTTTTTCTTCATAGTTCCTAGGGTAAACATTCAATTATAATCTATTTTAACCAAAAATGTAAAAACCTTCAACTTAAAATTAATTATGAGATTATAAAACCATTTAAAGCGAATAATAAGACTTTCGAAAGCATGGGTGACTATAAATTGACTTTTCTTGCCAATAAATGGCTTTTTCTTCAAATTTTCAAAGCCAGAGATTCAATTATAATCTGTTTTCATAAAAAAAGTTAAAAAAAAACTCAACTTAAAATCAATTGTGAGATTATAAAACCGTTTAAACTAAGTAATAAGGCTTTTGAAGGGTTGGGTAACTATAAATTGACTTTTCTTGCCAATGAATGGCTTCTTCTTCAAGTATCCTAAGGAAGACTTTCAATTATAATTTGTTTTCTCCAAAAAAGTAAAAAAAACACAACTTAAAATTAATTATGAGATTATAAAACCTTTTAAACTAAGTAATAAGGCTTTTGAAGGGTTGAGTAACTATAAATGGACTTTTCTGTCCAATAAATGGGTTTTTCTTCAGGTTTCAGAGGTAGACATTCAATTATAATCTGTTTCATCCAAAAACAAAATGATTTCAACTTAAAATCAATTATAAGATTATAAATCCATTTAAAGCAAGTAATGAGGCTTTCGAAGGCTTAAGTGACTATAAAGAAAGTTTTTATGCCAATGGATGGCTTTTGTCACACATTTTCCAAGGCATACATTCAATTATAATGTTTTAAGAAAAAACATCAAAAATTCAACTTAAAATCAATTACAAGATTATAAAATCATTTAAAGAGAGCAACAAAGCTTTCAAAGGCTTGAGTGACTATAAACGGACTTTCTTGCTAACAGATGGCTTTTGTCTCACATTTCTTGAGATAGATATTCAATTATAATATGTTTAAACCAAAAATGTAAAACAATTTAACTCAAAATCAATTATGAGATTATAAAACCATTTAAATTGAATAAGAAGGCTTTTGAAGGATTGGGTAACTATAAATAAACTTTTCATTCCAAGGAACAGCCTTTTCATCACGGTTCCCTGGGTAGACATTGAATTATAATTTGTTTTATCCAAAAAAGTAAAAAACTTCAACTTAAAATCAATTATGAGATTATAAAACCATTTCAAGCGAGTAATAAGACTTTCGAAGGCATAGGTGACTATAAATTGATTTTTCTTATCAGTGAATGCTTTTTCTTCACGTTTTCAAAGGTAGACATTCAATTACAATCTGTTTTCGCCAAAAAAGTAAACAAAATTCAACTTAAAATCAATTGTGAGATTATAAAACCATTTAAACTAAGTAATAAGACTTTTGAAGGGTTAGGTAACTATAAATAGACTTTTCTTGCCAATGAATGAATTTTTCTTCACGTTTCCTAAGGTAGACATTCAATTATAATCTATTTTCATAAAAAAAGTAAAAAAAAACTCAACTTAAAATCAATTGTGAGATTATAAAACCGTTTAATCTAAGTAATACGGCTTTTGAAGGGTTGAGTAACTCTAAATGGACTTTTCTTTCTAATGAATGGCTTTTTCTTCACGTTTCCTATGACAGACATTCAATTATAATTTATTTTCACAAAAATAGTAAAAAAAACTCAACTTAAAAGCAATTGTTAGATTATAAAATCGCTTAAACTAAGTAATAAGGCTTTTGAAGGGTTGGATAACTATAAATAGACTTTTGTTGATAATGAATGGCTTTTTCTTCACGTTTTTAGAGGCAGACATTCAATTATTATCTGTTTCAACCAAAAACATAAATGATTTCAACCTAAAATCAATTATGAGATTATAAATCCTTTTAAAGCAAGTAATAAGGCTTTCGAAAGGTTGAGTGAATATAAATAAAGTTTTCATGTCAATGGATGGCTTTTGTTGCACGTTTCCCAAACCATACATTCAATTATAATATATTTTAAGCAAAAATATCAAAAATTCAACTTAAAATCAATTATGAGATTATAAAACTGTTTAAAGCGAGCAACAAAGCTTTGAAAGGATTGAGTGACTCTAAACGGACTTTCTTGCCAACGGATGGCTTTTGCCTCACGTTTCTTAAAATAGACAGTCAGTTATAATATGTTTTAACTAAAAATGTAAAAAAAATTTAATTTAAAATCAATTATGAGATTATAAAACTATTTAAATCGAGTAAGAAGGCTTCTGAAGGCTTCGGTCACTATAAGCAGACTTTTCTTGCCAATCAAATGTTTTTTCTTCATGGTTCCTAAGGTATACACTTAATTATAATCTTTTTTAATGAAAAATGTAAAAAACTTCAACTTAAAATTAATTATGAGAATATAAAACCATTTAAAGCGAGTAATAAGGCTTTCGAAGACTTGGGTGACTATAAATGGACTTTTCTTGTCAATGAATGGCTTTTTCTTCATAGTTCCTAAGGTAAACATTCAATTATAATTTATTTTAACCAAAAATGTAAAAAACTTCAACTTA
>NW_018397368.1:17881-18036 GCF_002168275.2 Theobroma umbraticum
TGAGGTTATAAAACCATTTAAAGCGAATAATAAGACTTTCGAAGGCATGGGTGATTATAAATTGACTTTTCTTACCAATAAATGAGTTTTTCTTCAAATTTCCCAAGGCAGAGATTCAATTATAATCTGTTTTCACCAAAAAAGTAAAAAAAAAA
>NW_018397368.1:18136-18301 GCF_002168275.2 Theobroma umbraticum
AGGCATGGGTGACTATAAATGGACTTTTCATGTTAAAGAATACCTTTTTCTTCATATTTTTCAGGGAAGACATTCAATTATAATCTGTTTGCACTAAAAACATAAAAGAAATTCAACTTAAAATCAATTCTGAGATTATAGAATCGTTTAAACTAAGCAATAGGG
>NW_018397368.1:18608-18746 GCF_002168275.2 Theobroma umbraticum
AGATTATAAAACCGTTTAAACTAAGTAATAAGGCTTTTGAAGAGTTGGATAACTCTAAATGGACTTTTCTTACAAATGAATTGTTTTTTCTTCACGTTTCCTAAGGCAGACATTCAATTATAATTTATTTTCACAAAA
>NW_018397368.1:18782-18893 GCF_002168275.2 Theobroma umbraticum
AGTAATAAGGCTTTTGAAGAGTTGGATAACTATAAATGGACTTTTCTTGCCAATGAATGGCTTTTTCTTCACGTTTTTAGAGGCAGACATTCAATTATAATCTGTTTCAAC
>NW_018397368.1:18903-19020 GCF_002168275.2 Theobroma umbraticum
CATACATTCAATTATAATATATTTTAAGAAAAAATATAAAAAATTCAATTTAAAATCATTTATGAGATTATAAAACTATTTAAAGGAGCAACAAAGCTTTCAAAGGCATGAGTGACT
>NW_018397368.1:19030-19158 GCF_002168275.2 Theobroma umbraticum
TTTCTTGCCAACGGATGGCTTTTGCCTCACGTTTCTTAAAATAGACATTCAATTATAATATGTTTTAACTAAATATGTAAAAAAATTCAACTCAAAATCAATTATGAGATTATAAAACCATTTAAATC
>NW_018397368.1:19571-19746 GCF_002168275.2 Theobroma umbraticum
TTTAAAGCGAGTAATAAGGCTTTCGAAGACTTGGGTGACTATAAATGGACTTTTATTGTCAATGAATAGTTTTTTCTTCAAACTTCCCAGAGTCAACATTGAATTATAATCTGTTTTAATAAAAAATATAAAAAACTTCAATTTAAAATCAATTACGAGATTATAAAACCATTTA
>NW_018397368.1:20225-20380 GCF_002168275.2 Theobroma umbraticum
TCTTCAAGTTTTTAGAGGCAAACATTCCATTATAATCTGTTTCAACCAAAAACACAAATGATTTCATCTTAAAATCAATTATGAGATTATTAATTCCTTTAAAGCAAGTAATAAGGCTTTCGAAGGCTTGATTGACTATAAATAAAGTTTTCATG
>NW_018397368.1:20390-20742 GCF_002168275.2 Theobroma umbraticum
GCTTTGCCACACATTTCCCAAGGCATACATTCAATTATAGCATGTTTTAAGCAAAAATATCAAAAATTCAACTTAAAATTACATACGACATTTTAAAACCTTTTAAAGCGAGCAACAAAGCTTTCAAAGGCTTGAGTGACTATAAACGAACTTTCTTGCCAACGGATGGCTTTTGTCTCATCTTTTTTGAGATAGACATTCAATTATAATATGTTTTAACTAAAAATATAAAAAAAATCTAACTCAAAATGAATTATAAGATTATAAAACCATTTAAATCGAATAAGAAGGCTTCTGAAGGCTTGGGTGACTATAAATGAACTTTTCATGCCAAGGAACGGCCTTTGCATCA
>NW_018397368.1:21018-21194 GCF_002168275.2 Theobroma umbraticum
AACCGTTTAAACTAAGTAATAAGACTTTTGAAGCGTTGGGTAACTATAAATGAAATTTTCTTGCCAATGAATGGCTTTTTCTTTACGTATCCTAACGTAGACATTCAATTATAATCTTTTTTCACCAAAAAAGAAAAGAAAACTCAACTTATAATCAATTGTGAGATTATAAAACC
>NW_018397368.1:21204-21275 GCF_002168275.2 Theobroma umbraticum
AGTAATAAGGCTTTTGAAGGGTTAAGCAACTCTAAATAGATTTTTCTTGTCAATGATTAGCTTTTTCTTCA
>NW_018397368.1:21285-21361 GCF_002168275.2 Theobroma umbraticum
GGCAGACATTCAATTACAATCTGTTTTGACAAAAAAAGTAAAAAAAACTCAATTCAAAATCAATTGTGAGATTATA
>NW_018397368.1:21371-21554 GCF_002168275.2 Theobroma umbraticum
AACTAAGTAATAAGGCTTTTGAAGGGCTGGGTAACTAGAAATGGACTTTTGTTGTTAATGAATAGCTTTTTTTTTACTTTTCCTAAGGCAGACATTCAATTATAATCCGTTTTCTCTGAGAAAGTAAAAAAAAAACACAACTTAAGATTAATTGTGAGATTATAAAACCTTTTAAACTAAGTA
>NW_018397368.1:21564-21675 GCF_002168275.2 Theobroma umbraticum
TGAAGGGTTGGGTAACTATAAATGAACTTTTCTTATCAATGAATAACTTTATCTTCACGTTTTTAGAGGCAAACATTCAATTATAATCTATTTCAACCAAAAACATAAATG
>NW_018397368.1:21685-21809 GCF_002168275.2 Theobroma umbraticum
AAAATCAATTATGAGATTATTAATCTATTTAAAATAAGTAATAAGGCTTTTGAAGGCTTGACTGACTATAAATCAACTTTTCATGCCAATGGATGGCTTTTCCCACACATTTTGCAAGGAATCC
>NW_018397368.1:21819-21909 GCF_002168275.2 Theobroma umbraticum
AGCATGTTTTAAGCAAAAATATCAAAAATTCAACTTAAAATCAATTACGAGATTATAAAACTATTTAAAGCGAGCAATAAAGCTTTCAAA
>NW_018397368.1:22009-23291 GCF_002168275.2 Theobroma umbraticum
ACAACTTAAAATTAATTGTGAGAATATAAAACGTTTTAAACTAAGTAATAAGGTATTTGAAGGATTGGGTAACTATAAATGGACTTTTCTTATCAATGAACAGCTTTTTCTTCACGTTTTTAGAGACAAACATTCAATTATAATCTGTTTCAACCAAAAACATAAATGATTTCAACTTAAAATGAATTATGAGATTATAAATCCATTTAAAGTAAGTAATAAGGCTTTAGAAGGCTTGAGTGACTATAAATATAGTTTTCATGCCAATGGATGGCTTTTGTCACACATTTCCTAAGGCACACACTCAATTATAGTATGTTTTAAGCAAAAATATCAAAACTCAATTGAAAATCAATTACGAGATTATAAAACCATTGAAAGCGAGCAACAAAGCTTTCAAAGGCTTGAGTGACTATAAACGGATTTTCTTACCGACAGATGGCTTTGGACTCACGTATCTTGAGATAGACATTCAATTATAATATGTTTTAACCAAAAATGAAAAAGAACTCAACTCAAAATCAATTATGAGATTATAAAACCATTTAAATCGAATAAGATGGCTTCTGAAGGCTTGAGTGACTATAAATGAACTTTTCATGCCAAGGAATGACGTTCTCATCATGGTTCTTAGGGTAGACATTTATTTATAATCTGTTTTATCCAAAAATATAAAAAACTTCAACTTAAAATCAATTATGAGATTATAAAATCATTTAAATCGAGTAATAAGACTTTCGAAGGCATGGGTGACTATAAATTGACTTTTCTTGTCAGTGAAATCTTTTTCTTCACGTTTTTCAAGGCAAACATTCAATTATAATCTATTTTAACCAAAAAAGTTAAAAAAATTCAATTTAAAATCAATTGTGAGATTATAAAACTGTTTAAACTAAGTAATAAGACTTTTGAAGGGTTGGGTAACTATAAATGGGCTTTTCTTGCCAATGAATGACTTTTTCTTCATGTATCCTAAGGTAGACATTCAATTATAATCTGTTTTCACAAAAAAAGAAAAGAAAACTCAACTTAAAATCAATTGTTAGATTATAAAACCGTTTAAACTAAGTAATAAGGCTTTTAAAGGGTAAGGCAATTCTAAATAGACTTTTCTTGTCAATGATTGGCTCTTTCTTCATGTTTCCTAAGGTAGACATTCAATTACAATCTATTTTGACAAAAAAAGTAAAAAAAACTCAACTTAAAATCAATTGTGAGATTATAAAATTGTTTAAACTAAGTAATAAGGCTTTTGAAGGGTTGGGTAACTAGAAATGGACTT
>NW_018397368.1:23455-23607 GCF_002168275.2 Theobroma umbraticum
GAAGGCTTGAGTGACTATATATAAAGTTGTGATGCCAATGGATGGCTTTTGTTGCATGTTACCCAAGGCATACATTCAATTATAATATATTTTAAGTAAAAATATCAAAAATTCAACTGAAAATCAATTACGAGATTATAAAACTATTTAAA
>NW_018397368.1:23824-23953 GCF_002168275.2 Theobroma umbraticum
CTCAAAATCAATTATGAGATTATAAAACCATATAAATCGAGGAAAAAGGCTTCTAAAGGCTTGGGTGACTATAATTGGACTTTTCATGCCAAGAAATGGCTTTTTCATCACGGTTCCCATAGTAGACAT
>NW_018397368.1:24286-24559 GCF_002168275.2 Theobroma umbraticum
TTCAAATTTCGTAAGGCAAGAATTCAATTATAATCTATTTTTACCAGAAATGTAAAAAAAAAACTCAACTTAAAATCAATTGTGAGATTATAAAACCGTTTAAACCAAATAATAAGACTTTTGAAGGGTTAGGTAACTAGAAATCGACTTTTCTTGCCAATGAATGGCTTTTTCTTCACGTTTTCAAGGGTAGAAATTTAATTATAATCTTTTTCAACCAAAAACATAAATGATTTCAACTTAAAATCAATTGTGAGATTATAAATCCATTTA
>NW_018397368.1:24935-25029 GCF_002168275.2 Theobroma umbraticum
AATGTAAAAAAATTTAACTCAAAATCAATTATGAGATTATAAAACCATTTAAATAGAGGAAAAAGGCTTCTGAAGGCTTGGGTGACTATAAATG
>NW_018397368.1:25039-25138 GCF_002168275.2 Theobroma umbraticum
GCCAAGAAATGGCTTTTTCATCATGGTTCCCATGGTAGACATTTAATTATAATCTGTTGTAACCAAAAATGTAAAAAACTTCAACTTAAAATTAATTAT
>NW_018397368.1:25148-25287 GCF_002168275.2 Theobroma umbraticum
AACCATTTAAAGTGAGTAATAAGACTTTCGAAGGCATAGGTAACTATAAATGGACTTTTCTTGTCAATTAATGGCTTTTTCTTCATAGTTCCCAGGGTAAACAATCAATTATAATCTATTTTAACCAAAAATGTAAAAA
>NW_018397368.1:25340-25591 GCF_002168275.2 Theobroma umbraticum
CAATAAATGGCTTTTTCTTCAAATTTCCTAAGGCAAGAATTCAATTATAATCTATTTTTACCAAAAATGTAAAAAAAAACTCAACTTAAAGTCAATTGTGAGATTATAAAACCATTTAAACCAAATAATAAGACTTTTGAAGGGTTAGGTAACTAGAAATGGACTTTTCTTGCCAATAAATGGCTTTTTCTTCACGTTTTCAAGGGTAAAAATTTAATTATAATCTTTTTCAACCAAAAATATAAATGATT
>NW_018397368.1:25907-26330 GCF_002168275.2 Theobroma umbraticum
CAATTATAATATGTTTGAACTGAAAATGTAAAAAAATTCAACTCAAAATCAATTATAAGATTATAAAACCATTTAAGTCGAGGAAAAAGGCTTATGAAGGCCTAGGTTCCCATAAATTACTATAAATGGACATTTCACAAAAAGGAATGACTTTTTCATCATGGTTCCCATGGCAGACATTTAACTATAATCTGTTTTAGCCAAAAATATAAAAAACTTTAACTTAAAATTAATTATGCGATTATGAAACCATTTAAAATGAGTAATAAGATTTTCGAAGGCATGGGTGACTATAAATGGACTTTTCTTGTCAATGAATGGCTTTTTCTTCATAGTTCCTTGAGTAAACATTCAATTATAATCTATTTTAACCAAAAAAGTAAAAAACTTCAACTTAAAATCAATTATGAGATTATAAAACCA
>NW_018397368.1:26340-26504 GCF_002168275.2 Theobroma umbraticum
TTTCACCAAAAAAGTAAAAAAAAAACTCAACTTAAAATCAATTGTGAGATTATAAAATCGTTTAACTAAGTAATAAGGCTTTCGAAGGGTTGGGTAACTAGAAATGGACTTTTCTTACCAATGAATGACTTTTTCTTCACGTTTTCAAAGGTAGACATTCAATT
>NW_018397368.1:26569-26766 GCF_002168275.2 Theobroma umbraticum
TAAAGCTTTCAAAGGTATGAGTGACTATAAATAAAGTTTACATTCAAATGGATGGCTTTTGTTGCACATTTCCCAAGGCTTACATTCAATTATAATATGTTTTAAGCAAAAATATCAAAAATTCAATTGAAAATCAATTACGAGATTATAAAACTGTTTAAAGCGAGCAACAAAGCTTTCAAAGGCTTGAGTGACTA
>NW_018397368.1:26776-26871 GCF_002168275.2 Theobroma umbraticum
TTCTTGCTAATGGATGGCTGTTGGCTCACGTTTCTTGAGATAGACAATCAATTATAATATGTGTTAAGTAAAAATGTAAAAAAATTTAACTCAAA
>NW_018397368.1:26881-27058 GCF_002168275.2 Theobroma umbraticum
AGATTATAAAACCATTTAAAGCAAGTAAGAAGGCTTCTGAAGCCTTGGGTGACTATAAATGGACTTTTCTTGCTAATGAACGGTTTTTTCTTCACAGTTCCCAGGGTAGGCATTTAATTATAATCTGTTTTAACTAAAAATGTAAAAAACTTCAACTTAAAATCAATTATGAGATTA
>NW_018397368.1:27369-27621 GCF_002168275.2 Theobroma umbraticum
GAATGGCTTTTTCTTCACGTTTCCTATGGCAGACATTCAATTATAATTTATTTTTGCAAAAAAATTAAAGAAAACTGAACTTAAAATCAATTGTTAGATTATAAAACCGCTTAAACTAAGTAATAAGGCTTTTGAAGGGTTAGATAACTATAAATTGACTTTTCTTGCCAATGAATGGCTTTTTCTTCACGTTTTCAGGGGCAGACATTCAATTTTAATCTGTTTCAGCCAAAAACATAAATGATTTCAACT
>NW_018397368.1:27631-27819 GCF_002168275.2 Theobroma umbraticum
TATGAGATTATAAATCCATTTAAAGCAATTAATAAGGCTTTCGAAGGCTTGAGTGACTATAAATAAAGTTTTCATGTCAATGGTTGGCTTTTGTTGCACATTTCTCAAGGCATACATTCAATTATAATATATTTTAAGAAAAAATATCAAAAATTCAATTGAAAATCAATTACGAGATTATAAAACTA
>NW_018397368.1:27829-27936 GCF_002168275.2 Theobroma umbraticum
GCAATAAAGCTTTCAAAGTTTTAAGTGATTATAAACGGGCTTTCTTGCCAACGGATGGCTTTTTCCATACATTTCTTGAGATAGACTTTCAATTATAATATGTTTTA
>NW_018397368.1:27959-30307 GCF_002168275.2 Theobroma umbraticum
CTCAAAATCAATTATGAGATTATAAAACCATATAAATCGAGGAAAAAGGCTTCTGAAGGCTTGGGTGACTATAAATGGACTTTTCACGCTAATAAATGGCTTTTTCATCACGGTTCCCATGGTAGATATTTAATTATAATCTGTTTTAATAAAAAATATAAAAAACTTCAACTTAAAATTAATTATGAGATTATAAAACCATTTAAAGTGAGTAATAAGACTTTCGAAGGCATAGGTGACTATAAATGGACTTTTCTTGTCAATTAATGGCTTTTTCTTCATAGTTCCTAGGGTAAACATTCAATTATAATCTATTTTAACCAAAAATGTAAAAAACTTCAACTTAAAATAAATTGTGAGATTATAAAACCGTTTAAACTAAGTAATAAGGCTTTTGAAGGGTTGGGTAACTATAAATGGACTTTTCTTGTCAATCTATGGTTTTTTCTTCACGTTTCCTCAGGCAGACATTCAATTATAATCTGTTTTCTCCGAAAAAGTAAAAAAAACACAACTTAAAATTAATTGTGAGAATATAAAACGTTTTAGACTAAGTAATAAGGTATTTGAAGGGTTGGGTAACTATAAATGGACTTTTCTTATCAATGAACAGCTTTTTCTTCACGTTTTTAGAGACAAAAATTCAATTATAATCTGTTTCAACTAAAAACATAAATGATTTCAACTTAAAATCAATTATGAGATTATAAATCCATTTAAAGTAAGTAATAAGGCTTTAGAAGGCTTGAGTGACTATAAATAAAGTTTTCATGCCAATTGATGGCTTTTGCCACACATTTCCTAAGGAATACACTCATTTATAGTATGTTTTAATCAAAAATAACAAAAAATCAACTCAAAATCAATTATGAGATTATAAAACATTTAAAGCGAGTAACAAAGCTTTCAAAGGCTTGGATGACTGTAAACGGACTTTCTTGCCAACAAATGGCTTTTGCCTCACGTTTCTTGAGATGGACATTCAATTATAATATGTTTTAACTAAAATTGTAAAAAAATTCAACTCAAAATCAATTATGAGATGATAAAACCATTTAAATCGAATAAGAAGGCTTCTAGAGGCTTGAGTAACCATAAATGTACTTTTCATGCCAAGGAACGGCCTTTTCATCATGGTTCTCAGGGTATATATTTAATTATAATATGTTTTTTCCAAAAACGTAAAAAACTTCAACTTAAAATCAATTATAAGATTATAAAAATATTTAAAGCGAGTAATAAGACTTTCGATGGCATGGGTGACAATAAATTGACTTTTCTTGTCAGTGAATGCTTTTTCTTCATGTTTCCCAAGGCAAACATTCAATTATAATCTGTTTTCACCAAAAAAAAGTAAAAAAATTCAATTTAAAATCAATTGTGAGATTATAAAACTGTTTAAACTAAGTAATAAGACTTTTGAAGGGTTGGGTAACTATAAATGGACTTTTCTTGCCAATGAATGGATTTTTCTTCATGTATCCGAAGGTAAACATTCCATTATAATCTGTTTTCACCCAAAAAGTAAAAAAAACTCAACTTAAAATCAATTGTGAGATTATAAAACTGTTTAAACTAAGTAATAAGGCTTTTGAAGGGTTGGGTAACTAGAAATGGACTTTTCTTGCCAATGAATGGCTTTTTCTTCACGTTTCCTAAAGCAAACTTTCAATTATAATCTGTTTCAACTAAAAACATAAATGATTTCAACTTAAAATCAATTATGAGATTCAAAATCCATTTAAAGCAAGTAATAAGGCTTTCGAAGGCTTGAGTGACTATAAATAAAGTTTTTATATCAATTGATGGCTTTTGTTGCACGTTACCCAAGGCATACATTCAATTATAATATATTTTAAGTAAAAATATAAAAAATTCAATTGAAAATCAATTGTGAGATTATAAAACTATTTAAAGGGAGCAACAAAGCTTTCAAAGGCTTGAGTAACTATAAATGGACTTTCTTGCCAACGGATGGCTTTTGCCTCACATTTCTTGAGATAGATATTCAATTATAATATGTTTTAACCAAAAATGTAAAAAAATTGAACTCAAAATCAATTATGAGATTATAAAACTATTTAAATCGAGGAAAAAGGCTTTTGAAGGCTTGGGTGACTATAAATGGACTTTTTATGCCAAGGAACGGCTTTTTCATCACGGTTCCCATGGTAGACATTTAATTATAATATGTTTTATCCAAAAATGTAAAAAACTTCAACTTAAAATTAATTATGAGATTATAAAATCATTTAAAACGAGTAATAAGACTTTCGAAGGTATGGGTGACTATAAATGGACTTTTCTTTTCAATGAATGGTTTTTTCTTGATGTTTCCCAGGGAAGAC
>NW_018397368.1:30407-30599 GCF_002168275.2 Theobroma umbraticum
TTGAAGTTTTTTACATTTTTAGTTAAAACAAATTATAATTAAATGTCTACCATGACAATCGTGATGAAAAAGCCTTTACTTTGCATGAAAAGTCCATTTATAGTCACCCAAGCCTTCAGAAGCCTTTTTTCTTGATTTAAATGATTTTATAGTCTCGTAAATGATGTTGAGTTGAATTTTTTTACATTTTTA
>NW_018397368.1:30733-30898 GCF_002168275.2 Theobroma umbraticum
TTGAATTTTTTATATTTATGCTTAAAATATATTAGAATTGAATGTATGCCTTGGGAAACATGTAACAAAAGCTATCCATTGGCATGAAAACTTTATTTAGAGTCACTCAAACCTTCGAAAGCCTTATTACTTGCTTTAAATGGATTTATAATCTCATAATTGATT
>NW_018397368.1:31258-31381 GCF_002168275.2 Theobroma umbraticum
TAGGAAACGTGAAGAAAAAGCCATTCATTGGCAAGAAAAGTCTGTTTAGAGTTATCCAACCCTTTAAAACCTTATTACTTAGTTTAAATGATTTTATAATCTTACAATTGATTTTAAGTTGAG
>NW_018397368.1:31398-31531 GCF_002168275.2 Theobroma umbraticum
GTGAAAACAGATTAGAATTGAATGTCTACCTTAGGAAATGTGAAGAAAAAGCCAATTACTGGTAAGAAAAGTTCATTTATAGTTACCTAACCCTTCGAAAGCCTTATTAGTTAGTTTAAACAATTTTATACTC
>NW_018397368.1:31541-31705 GCF_002168275.2 Theobroma umbraticum
TTTTAAGTTGAATTTGTTTTACTTTTTTGGTGAAGACAGATTATAATTGAATGTCTTCCCTAGAAAATGTGAAGAAAAAACCATTCATTGAAAAGAAAAGTCCATTTATAGTCACTCATGCCTTCGAAAGTTTTATTACTCGCTTTAAATGGTTTTATAATCTC
>NW_018397368.1:31715-31813 GCF_002168275.2 Theobroma umbraticum
TTAAGTTGAAGTTTTTTACATTTTTGGTTAAAACAGATTATAATTAAATATCTACCATGGGAACCATGATGAAAAAGCTGTTCCTTGCCATGAAAAGT
>NW_018397368.1:31823-31907 GCF_002168275.2 Theobroma umbraticum
TCACCCAAGCCTTCAGAAGCCTTCTTCCTTGATTTAAATGGTTTTATAATCTTATAATTGATTTTGAGTTAAATTTTTTTACAT
>NW_018397368.1:32007-32297 GCF_002168275.2 Theobroma umbraticum
ATTTAAATGGTTTTATAATCTTATAATTGATTTTGAGTTAAATTTTTTTACATTTTTAGTTTAAACATATTATAATTGAATGTCTATCTCAAGAAACGTCAAGCAAAAGCCATCCGTTGGCAAGAAAGTCCGTTTATAGTCACTTAAGCCTTTGAAAGCTTTGTTGCTCGCTTTAAATGGTTTTATAATCTCGTAATTGATTTTGAGTTGAATTTTTGTTATTTTTGCTTAAAATATATTATAATTGAATCTATGCCTCGGGAGACATGCAATAAAAGCCATCCATTGGC
>NW_018397368.1:32568-32695 GCF_002168275.2 Theobroma umbraticum
ATAATCTCACAATTGATTTTAAGTTGAATTTTTTTTACTTTTTCAGTGAAAACATATTATAATTGAATGTCTGCCTTAGGAAAAGTGAAGAAAAACCCATTCATTTGCAAGAAAAGTCTATTTACAG
>NW_018397368.1:32881-33123 GCF_002168275.2 Theobroma umbraticum
AGTCATTCATTGGTAAGAAAAGTCCATTTAGAGTTACCCAACCCTTTAAAAGCCTTATTACTTAGTTTAAACGGTTTTATAATTTCACAATTGATTTTGAGTTGTGTTTTTTTTTCTTTTTCGGTGAAAACAGATTATAATTGAATGCCTGCTTTAGAAAACATGAAGAAAAAGTCATTCATTGACAGGAAAAGTCCATTTATAGTTACCCAACCCTTCAAAAGCCTTATTACTTAGTTTAA
>NW_018397368.1:33223-33336 GCF_002168275.2 Theobroma umbraticum
AAACGGTTTTATAATCTCACAATTGATTTTAAGTTGAGTTTTCTTTACTTTTTTTGGTGAAAAGAGATTATAATTGAATGTCTACCTTAGGAAATGTGAAGAAAAAGTCATTC
>NW_018397368.1:33695-35527 GCF_002168275.2 Theobroma umbraticum
ACATTTTTGGTTAAAACAGATTATAATTAAATGTCTTCCATGGGAATCGTGATGAAAAAGCCGTTCTTTGGCATGAAAAGTCCATTTATAGTCACTCAAGCCTTCAAAAGTCTTTTTCCTCGATTTAAATGGTTTTATAATCTCATAATTGATTTTGAGTTGAACTTTTTTATATTTTTTATTAAAACATATTATAATTGAATGTCTATCTCAAGAAACGTGAGGCAAAAGCCATCCGTTGGTAAGAAAGTCCATTTATAGTCAGTTAAGCCTTTGAAAGCTTTGTTGCTCGCTTTAAATAGTTTTATAATCTCGTAATTGATTTTCAGTTGAATTTTTTATATATTTTTAAAATATATTATAATTGAATGTCTACCTTGGGAAACGTGAAACAAAAGCCATCCATCGGCAAGAAAACTTTATTTATAGTCACTCAAGCCTACGGAGGCCTTATTACTTGCTTTAAATGGATTTATATTCTCATAATTGATTTTAAGTTGAAATCATTTATGTTTTGGTTGAAACTAATTATAATTGAAAGTCTGCCTTCGAAAACGTGAAGAAAAAGCCATTCATTGCCAAGAAAAGTCCATTTATAGTTATCCAACCCTTCAAAAGCCTTATTACTTAGTTTTAACGGTTTTATAATCTAATAATTGATTTTAAGTTGAGCTTTTTTTACTTTTTTTGTGAAAATAAATTATAATTGAATGTCTACCTTAGGAAACGTGAAGAAAAAGCCATTCATTAGCAAGAAAAGTCCATTTACAGTTACCCAACCCTTCAAAAGCCTTATTACTTAGTTTAAATTGTTTTATAATCTTACAATTGATTTTAAGTTGAGTTTTTTTTTAATTTTTCTATCAAAATATATTATAATTGAATGTCTACCTTAGAAAACATGAAGAAAAAGTCATTCATTGGCAAGAAAAGTATGTTTAGAGTTACCCAATCCTTCAAAAGCCCTATTACTTAATTTAAACGGTTTTATATTCTCACAATTGATTTTAAGTTGACTTTTCTTTACTTTTTTGATGAAAACAGATTATAATTGAATGTCTACCCTGAGAACTGTGAAGAAAAAGCCATTCATTGACAAGAAAAGTCAATTTACAGTCACCCAAGTTTTTAAAAGACTCATTACTCACTTTAGATGATTTTATAATCTTATAATTGATTTTAAGTTGAAGTTTTTTACATTTTTGGTTAAAACAGATTATAGTTAAATGTCTACCCTAGGAACTGTGAAGAAAAAACCATTCATTAGCAAGAAAAGTCTATTTATAGTCACCCAAGCCTTCAGAAGCCTTCTTACTTGCTTGAAATGGTTTCATAATCTCATAATTAATTTTGAGTTGAATTTTTTTACATTTTTTGTTAACACATATTATAATTGAATGTCTATCTCTAGAAATATGGGGCAAAAGCCATCTGTTGACAGAAAAATCCGTTTATAGTCACTCCAGCCTTTGAAAGCTTTATTGCTCGCTTTGAATAGTTTTATAATCTCGTAATTAATTTTCAGTTAAATTTTTGATATTTTTAATTAAAATATATTACAATTGAATGCATTCCTTGGGAAACGTGGAACAAAAGCCATCCATTGGCATAAAAACTTTATTTATATTCACTCAAGCCTTTAAAAGCCTTATTACTTGCTGTAAACGGATTTATAATCTCATAATTGAGTTTAAGTTGAAATCATTTATGTTTTTCATTTAAACAGATTATAATTGAATGTTTGCCTCTGAAAACATAAAGAAAGAGCCATTCATTGCCAAGAAAAGTCCATTTCTAGTTACCCAACCCTTCAAAAGCCTTATTACTTAGTT
>NW_018397368.1:35655-35807 GCF_002168275.2 Theobroma umbraticum
TTTTTTACTTTTTTTGTGAAAATAAATTATAATTGAATGTCTGCCTTAGGAAACATGAAGAAAAAGGAATTTATTGACAAGAAAAGCCCATTTAGAGATACCCAACCCTTCAAAAGCCTTATTACTTAGTTTAAACGGTTTTATAATCTCAC
>NW_018397368.1:36130-36248 GCF_002168275.2 Theobroma umbraticum
TATTACTTAGTTTAAACAGTTTTATAATCTCACAATTGATTTTAAGTTAAATTTTTTTTCCTTCTTAGGTGAAGACAGATTATAATTAAATGTCTTCCCAAGGAAATGTGAAAAAAAA
>NW_018397369.1:0-2713 GCF_002168275.2 Theobroma umbraticum
TAATTGATTTCAAGTTGAATTTTTTTACATTTCTTGTTAAAATATATTAAAATTAAATGTCTATCTCGAAAAATATGAAGCAAAAGTCATCCATTAGTAAGAAAAGTCTAATTACAATTGCTTAATTCTTTGAAAGCCTTATTAATCATTTTAAATGGATTTATAATCTCATAATTGGTTTTAAGTTGAATTTTTTACATTTTGAGTGCAACCAGATCGTATGTGAATGTCTACTTTGGAAAATGCGAAGAAAAAGTCATTAATTAATAAGAAAGGTCCATCTACAGTCGCCCATGCCTTGAAAGCCTTATTACTCACTTTCAATGGTTTCATAATCTCATAATTGATTTTAAATTAAATTTTTTTAGATTTTTTGCTAAATATAATATAATTGAATGTTTACCTTGGGAAACGTGCAGTAAAAGTTATCCATTGACAAGAAAAGTCTATTTATAATCGCTTAAGTCTTCAAAAGCTTTATTACTCAATTTAAATAGTTTTGTAATCTCATAATTCATGTTAGGTTGAATTTTTTCACATTTTCGGTTAAAACAGATAATATTTAAATGTTTACATTGGAAAACATGAAGAAAAAGCCATTCATTGACAGGAAAAGTTCATCTATAATCACCCATGCCTTTAAAAGACTTATTACTAGCTTTAAATGGCTTTATAATCTCATAATTAATTTTGAGTTAAATGTTTTCACATTTTTTATTAAATTATATTATAATTGAACTTCTGCTACAGAAAACGTATAACAAAAGGCATTCATTCGCAAGAAAAGTCCATTTATAGTCGCTTAAGTCTTCGAAAGCCTTATTACTCGCTTTAAATGGTTTTATAATTTCATAATTAATTTTAAGTTCAATTTTTTAAATTTTTTATTAGAATATATTAAAATTGAGTGTCTGTCTTGAAAAATGTGAAGCAAAAGTCATCCATTGGCAGGAAAAGCCCATTTGCAGTCGCTTAAGTTTGAAAGCTTTATTAATCACTTTATATGATTTTATAATCTCATAATTAATTTTAAGTTGAATTTTTTACATTTTTGGTGAAACCAGATAGTATTTGAATGTCTTCTTTGAGAAACGTGAAGAAAAAGCCATTCATTGACAAGAAAAGTCCATCTATAGTCACCGATACCTTCGAAGGCCTTATTACTCGCTTTAAATGATTTAATAATCTCATAATTGATTTTAAGTTAAATTTTTTTACATTTTTTATTAAATATTTTTTAATTGAATGTCTTCCTTGGGAAACATGAAGCAAAAGTCATCCATTGGCAAGAAAAGTCCATTTATAGTCGCTTAAGTTTTCGAAAGCCTTATTACTTGATTTAAATGATTTTATAATCTCATAATTCATTTTAAGTTGAATGTTTTTACATTTTCTATTAAATATACTATAATTAAATGTCTGCCATGGGAAACGTGAAGCAAAAGTCATCCATTGGCAAGAAAAGTGCATTTATAGTCACTTAAGTCTTCGAAAGTCTTATTACTCGATTTAAATAGTTTTATAATCTCATAATTCATTTTAAGTTAAATTTTTTTACATTTATAGTTAAAATAGATAATATTTGACTGTCCACATCGAGAAACGTGAAGCAAAAGCCATTCATTAGCAAGAAAAGTCTATATATAGTCATCCATGCCTTTGAAAGCCTTATTACTCGTTTTAAATGGGTTTATAATCTCATAATTGATTTTGAGTTGAATTATTTCACATTTTTTGTTAAATTATATTATCATTGAACGTTTGCTCCTGGACACGTGAAGCAAAAGGCATCCATTG
The DNA here is from genome assembly GCF_002168275.2 of Theobroma umbraticum. NCBI lineage: Eukaryota > Viridiplantae > Streptophyta > Magnoliopsida > Malvales > Malvaceae > Theobroma > Theobroma umbraticum. The sequence continues at coordinate 1,798 of NW_018397369.1, forward strand.
GTAAGAAAAGTCCATTTATAGTCACTTAAGTATTTGAAAACCTTATTACTCACTTTAAATAGTTTTATAATCTCATAATTAATTTTAAACTAAATTTTGTTATATTTTTTATAAGAATATATTAAAATTGAGTGTCTGCCTTGAAAAACATGAAGCAAATATCATCCATTGGCAGGAAAAGTCCATTTGCAGTTACTTAAGTCTTCGAAAGCTTTGTTAATTGCTTTAAATGCTTTTATAATCTCATAATTGATTTAAGTTGAATTTTTTATATTTTTTGTGAAACCAGATAGTATCTGAATGTCTTTTTTAGGAAATGTAAAGAAAAAGCCATTCGCTGAAAAGAAAAGTCTATTTATAGTCACCTATGCCTTCGAAGGACTTATTACTCGTTTTAAATGGTTTTATAATCTTATAATTGATTTTAAGTTGAATTTTTTTATATTTTTTATTAATATATTATAATTGAATATCTGTCTTGAGAAACGTGAAGCAAAAGTCATCCATTAACAAGAAAAGTCTATTTATAGTCGCTTAAGTCTTCTAAAGCCTTATTACTTGATTTAAATGGTTTTATCATCTCATAATTCATTTTAAGTTAAATGTTTTAATATTTTTTATTAAAATATATTAAAATTGAGTATTTGCCTTGAAAACCATGAAGCAAAAGTCATCCATTGGCAGCAAGAGTCCATTTGCAGTCGCTTAAGTTTTCGAAAGCTTTATTAATTACTTTAAATGGTTTTATAATCTTATAATTGATTTTAAATTGAATTTTTTACATTTTTGGTGAAACCAGATAGTATTTGAATGTCTTCTTCTTAAAACATAAAGAAAAAGCCATCCATTGATAAGAAAAGTCCATCTATAGTCACCCATGCCTTCGAAGGGCTTATTACGCGCTTTAAATGGTTTT
>NW_018397369.1:2811-2947 GCF_002168275.2 Theobroma umbraticum
TTTTTTTACATTTTCTATTAAATATATTATAATTGAATGTCTAACTTGAGAAACATGAAGTAAAAGTCAACCATTGGTAAGAAATGTCGATTTATAGTCGCTTAAGGCTTTGAAAGCCTTATTACTCGATTTAAAA
>NW_018397369.1:2957-3047 GCF_002168275.2 Theobroma umbraticum
TCTCATAATTCATTTTAAGTTAAATTTTTTATATTTTTTATTAAAATATATTAAAATTGAGTGTCTGCCTTGACAAATGTGAAGCAAAAG
>NW_018397369.1:3147-3420 GCF_002168275.2 Theobroma umbraticum
TTCTTCACATTTCTCGAAGAAGACATTCAAATACTCTTTGGTTTCACAAAAAATATAATAAATTTAACTTAAACTCAATTTTGAGATTATAAAACCCTTTAAAGCGATTAATAAAGCTTTCAAAGATTTAAGCGACTGCAAATGAACTTTTTCTATTAATGGATGACTTTTGCTTCATATTTTTCAAGGAAAACACTCAATTTTAATATGTTTTAATAAAAAATGTCAAAAAATTCAACTTAAAATGAATTATGAGATTATAAAACCATTTAA
>NW_018397369.1:3703-4480 GCF_002168275.2 Theobroma umbraticum
AGTGAATGGCTTTTTCTTAATGTTTCCCAATGAAGACATTCAGATACTATCTGATTTCATGAAAAATGAAAAAAATTCAACTTAAAATCAATTATGATATTATAAAAGCATTAAAAGGTATTAATAAAGCTTTCGAAGACTTAAGCGGCTGCAAATGGACTTTTCCTATCAATTAATGACTTTTGCTTCACGTTTTTTAGCCAGACACTCAATTTTAATATATTCTAATAAAAAATATAAAAATATTTAACTTAAAATCAATCATGAGATTATAAAACCATTTAAAGCGAGTAAAAAGGCTTTCGAAGACTTAAGTGACTATAAATGGACTTTTCTTGCTAATGAATGCCTTTTGTTTCATGTTTCCTAGAGCAGAAGTTCAATTATAATATAATTTAACAAAAAATATGAAAAAATTTAACTCAAAATTAATTATGAGACTATAAAATTATTTAAAGCGAGTAATAAATCTTTAAAAGGCATGAGTGACTATATATGGACTTTTCTTGTCAATGAATGACTTTTTCTTTACGTTTTCTAATGTAGACATTTAAATATTATCCGTTTTAACCAAAAATGGGAAAAAATTCAACCTAACATGAATTATGAGATTACAAAACCATTTAAATTGAGTAATAAAGCTTTCAAAGACTTAAGCGACTATAAATGAACTTTTTTTGCCAATGGATGACTTTTACTACACGTTTTCCAAAGCAAACATTCAATTATATTATATTTAACAAAAAATCTAAAAAAATTCAACTTAAAATCAAGTAT
>NW_018397369.1:4490-4839 GCF_002168275.2 Theobroma umbraticum
AACCATTTAAAGTGAGTAATAAGGCTTTCAAGGCATAGCCCACTGTAGATGGAATTTTCTTGCTAATGAATGGCTTTTTCTTCATGTTTCCTAAAGTAGACATTCAAATACTATCTGGTTGCACTAAAAATGTAAAAAATTCAACTTAAAACCAATTATGAGATTATAAATCTATTTAAAATGATTAGTAAGCCTTTTGAAGAATTAAGCAATTGCAATTGGACTTTTCTTGCCAATTGATGACTTTTACTTCATGTTTTTTGAGATAGACATTCAATTTTAATACATTTTAATAAGAAATGTAAAAAAATTCAACTTGAAATCAATTATGAGATTATAAAACCATTTA
>NW_018397369.1:4939-5066 GCF_002168275.2 Theobroma umbraticum
AATAGTTTCATAATTTTATAATTCATTTTAAGTTAAATTCTCTTACATTTTTAGTTAAAACAGATAATATTTCAATGTCTACATTAGGAAACGTGAAGAAAAAGCCATTCATTAACAAGAAAAGTCC
>NW_018397369.1:5076-5189 GCF_002168275.2 Theobroma umbraticum
ACCCATGCCTTCAAAAGCCTTATCACTCGCTTGTAATGGTTTCAAAATCTCATAATTGATTTCAAGTTAAATTTTTTTACATTTTTTGTTAAATATTTTATAATTGAATGTTT
>NW_018397369.1:5493-5850 GCF_002168275.2 Theobroma umbraticum
AAGCCTTATTACTCGCTTTAAATAGATTTATAATCTCATAATTGATTTTAAGTTAAATTCTTTTATATTTTTTTTAAAATATATTAAAATTGAGTGTTTACCCTAAAAAATATGAAGCAAAAGTAATCCATTTACAAGAAAAGTTCATTTGCAGTCGCTTAAGTCTTCGAAAGCCTTATTACTTGCTTAAAATGGTTTTATAATATCATAATTGGTTTGAAGTTGAATTTTTTACATTTTTGTTGAAAATAGATAGTATTTAAACATCTACTTTGAGAAACGTGAAGAAAAAGTCATTCATTGGTAAGAAAAGTCCATCTATAGTCTTTGATTCCTTCAAAAACCTTATTACTCGCT
>NW_018397369.1:6010-6122 GCF_002168275.2 Theobroma umbraticum
AACATGAAGTAAAAATCATCCATTGTCAAGAGAGGTCCATTTATAATCGCTTAAGTCTTTAAAAGCCTTGTTACTCCCTTTAAATAGTTTTATAATCTCATAATTGATTTTA
>NW_018397369.1:6132-6290 GCF_002168275.2 Theobroma umbraticum
TTTTACCTTTTTTGTTTAAATATATTATAATTGAACGTCTGCTTCAGGATATGTGAAGCAAAAGGCATCCATTGACAAGGAAAGTTCATATATAGTCACTTAAGTCTTCAAAAGCCTTATTACTCGCCTTAAATGGTTTTATAATCTCATAATTGATT
>NW_018397369.1:6300-6572 GCF_002168275.2 Theobroma umbraticum
TTATTTTATATTTTTTATTAAAATATATTAAAATTGAGTGTCTGTCTTGAAAAAAGTGAAACAAAGTCATCCATTGGCAAGGAAAGTCTATATGCAGTCGCTTAAGCCTTCAAAAGTTTAATTAATCGCTTTAAATAGTTTTATAATCTCATAATTGGTTTTAAGTTAATTTTTTTACATTTTTAGTGAAACCAGATAGTATTTGAATATCTACTTCAGGAAACTTGAAGAAAAAGCCATTCATTGACAAGAAAAGTCCATCTATAGTCACC
>NW_018397369.1:6582-6678 GCF_002168275.2 Theobroma umbraticum
AAAAGCCTTATTACTTGCTTTAAATGGTTTCATAATCTGATATTTGATTTTAAGTTAAATGTTTTTATATTTTTTGTTAAAACATATTATAATTGA
>NW_018397369.1:6688-6799 GCF_002168275.2 Theobroma umbraticum
CAGGAAACATGAAGTAAAAGACATCCATTGGTAAGGAAAGTCCATTTATAAACGCTTAAGTCTTCAAAAGCGTTATTACTCGCTTTAAATGGTTTTATAATCTCATAATTG
>NW_018397369.1:6899-7288 GCF_002168275.2 Theobroma umbraticum
CCTTCAAAAGCTTTATTAATCGCTTTAAATAGTTTTATAATCTCATAATTGGTTCTAAGTTCAATTTTTTACATTTTAAGTGAAACCAGATTGTATTTGAATATCTACTTTAGGAAACCTGAAGAAAAAGCCATTCATTGGCAAGAAAAGTCCATCTATAGTCACCTATACTTTCGAAAAGCCTTATTACATGCTTTAAATGGTTTCATAATCTCATATTTGATTTTAAGTTAATTTTTTTTATATTTTTTGTTAAAACATATTATAATTGAACGTATGTTTCAGGAAACATGAAGTAAAAGACATCCATTGGTAAGGAAAGTCCATATATAAATGCTTAAGTCTTCGAAAGCCTTATTACTCACTTTAAATGGTTTTATAATCTCATA
>NW_018397369.1:7854-8274 GCF_002168275.2 Theobroma umbraticum
TAAGTCTTCGAAAGACTTATTAGTCATTTTAAATTGTTTTATAATCTCATAATTGGTTTTAAGTTGAATTGTTTACATTTTTTGTGAAACCAAATAGTATTTGAATGTCTACTTTGGAAAGGCGAAGAAAAAGCCATTCATTTGCAAGAAAAGTTCATCTACAGTCACCCATGCCTTCGAAAGCCTTATTACACACTTTAAATGGTTACATAATCTCATAATTGATTTTAAGTTAGTTTTTTTTTGTATTTTTTGTTAAATATATTATAATTAAATGTCTACCTTGGAAACGTGAAGCATATGTCATCCATTGATAAGAAAAGTCCATTTATAATCGCTTAAGTCTTTAAAAGCTTCATTACAGAATTTAAATAGTTTTATAATCTCATAATTCATTTTAGGTTGAATTTTTTTACATTT
>NW_018397369.1:8374-8653 GCF_002168275.2 Theobroma umbraticum
AATGGACTTTCGTTGGCAATGGATGCTTTTTGCTTCACGTTTCCTAAAGCAGACGTTCAATTATAATATATTTTAACAAAATATGTGAAAAAATTTAACTTAAAATTGATTATGAGACTATAAAATCATTTAAAACGAGTAATAAAGTTTTCAAAGGCATGAATGACTATATATGGACTTTTCTTACAAATGAATGGCTTTTTCTTCACCTTTCCCAAAGTAGATATTTAAATACTTTCTGTTTTAACTGAAAATGTGAAAAAATTCAACCTAAAATGA
>NW_018397369.1:8663-20544 GCF_002168275.2 Theobroma umbraticum
TACAAAACCATTTAAATTGAGTAATAAAGCTTTTGAAGAGTTAAGTGACTATAAATGGACTTTTCTTGTCAATGGATGACTTTTGCTACACGTTTCTCAAGGTAGACACTCAATTTTAATATATTTTAATAAAATTGTAAACAAATTCAATTTAAAATGAATTATGAGATTACAAAACCATTTAAATCAAGTAATAAGCCTTTCGAAGACTTAAGCGACTACAAATAGACTTTTCTTACCAATGGATGACTTTTGCTTCACGTTTCCAAGCTAGACATTCAATTATAATATATTTAATAAAAAATATAAAAATAATTACCTTAAAACCAATTATGAGATTATAAAACTATTTAAAGCGCGCAATAAGTCCTTCGAAGGCATGGGTGACTATAGATGGACTTTTTTTACCAATGAATGATTTTTTCTTCACATTTCTGGAAGAAGACATTCAAATACTATTTGGTTTCACAAAAAATTTAATAAATTTAACTTAGACTCAATTCTAAGATTATAAAACCATTTAAAGCGATTAATAAAGCATTCGAAGACTTAAACGACTACAAATGAACTTTTCCTACCAATGGATGACTTTTGCTTCATGTTTTTGAAGGAAAACACTCAATTTTAATATGTTTTAATAAAAATGTCAAAAAATTCAACTTAAAATAAATTATGAGATTATAAAACCATATAAATCCAGTAAGAAGGCTTTTGAAGACTTAAGCGACTATAAATAGACTTTTCTTATCAATGGATGACGTTTGCTTCACGTTTCCCAAGGAAGACATTCAGTTATAGTATATTTAATATCAAATATAAAAAAATTCAACTTAAAATCAATTATAAGATTATAAAACCATTTAAAACTAGTAATAAGTCTTTCAAAGGCATGGGTGACTATAGATAGACTTTTCTTACTAGTGAATGACTTTTTCTTTATGTTTCCCAAAGAAGACATTCAGATACTATCTGATTTCATGAAAAATATAAAAAATCCAACTTAAAATCAATTATGAGATTATAAAAGCATTTAAAGGAATTAATAAAGCTTTCGAAGACTTAAGCGGCTGCAAATGGACTTTTCCTGCCAATTGATAACTTTTGCTTCACGTTTTTCAAGGCAAACACTTAATTTTAATATATTCTAATAAAAAATATAAAACAATTCAACTGAAAATCAATTATGAGATTATAAAATCATTTAAAGTGAGTAATAAGGCTTTCGAAGACTTAAGCGACTATAAATGGACTTTTCTTGCTAATGAATGCCTTTTGTTTCATGTTTCCTGGAGCAGAAGTTCAATTATAATATAATTTAACAAAAAATATAAAAAAATTGAACTTAAAATCAATTATGAGACTATAAAATTATTTAAAGTGAGTAATAAATCTTTAAAAGGCATGGGTGACTATAGATGGACTTTTCTTGCCAATGAATGGCTTTCTTTCATGTTTTTCGATGTAGACATTTAAATATTATCTGTTTTAATTGAAAATGTGAAAAAATTCAACCTAACATGAATTATGAGATTACAAAACCATTTAAATTGAGAAATAAAGCTTTCAAAGACTTAAGCAACTATAAATGGACTTTTCTTGCCAATGGATGACTTTTACTGCATGTTTTCCAAGGTAGACATTCAATTATATTGTATTTAACAAAAAATCTACAAAAATTCAACTTAAAATCAATTATGAGATTATAAAACTATTTAAAGCGAGTAATAAGGCTTTCAAGGCATGGCCCACTGTAGATAGAATTTTCTTGCTAATGAATGGCTTTTTCTTCGCGTTTCTCAAAGTAGACATTCAAATACTATCTAGTTGCACTAAAAATGTAAAAAATTCAACTTAAAACCAATTATGAAATTATAAATCCATTTAAAATGATTAGTAAGGCTTTTGAAGAATTAAGCAATTGGAATTAGACTTTTCTTGCCAATGGATGACTTTTGCTTCATGTTTTTTGAGACAGACATTCAATTTTAATACATTTTAATAAAAAATATAAAAAAATTCAATTTGAAATCAATTATGAGATTATAAAACCATTTAAAGCGAGTAATAAGGCTTTCGAAGACTTAAGTGATGATAAATGGACTTTCCTTGGCAATGGATGCCTTTTACTTCACTTCTTCAGAAGTAGACGTTTAATTATAATATATTTTAATAACAAATATAAAACAATTCAACTTAAAATCAATTATGAGACTATAAAATCATTTAAAGCGAGTAATAAGGCTTTCAAAGGTATGGGTGACTATAGATGGACTTTTCTTACTAATGAATGACTTTTTCATCACGTTACCCAATGTAGACATTCAAATATTATCTGTTTTAACTGAAAATGTAAAAAAATTCAACCTAAAATGAATTATGAGATTACAAAACCATTTAAATTCTGTAATGAAGCTTTTAAAGACTTGAGCGATTATAGATGGACTTTTCTTATCAATGGAGGATATTTGCTTCACGTTTTCAAGGTAGACATTCAATTATAATATATTTAACAGAAAATATTAAAAAAGTCAACTTAAAATCAATTATGAGATTATGTAACCATTTAAAGTGGGTAATAAGGCTTTCGAAGGCATGAGTGACTGTAGATTACCTTTTCTTGCAAATGAATGTCTTTTTCTTCGTATTTCCCAAAGTAGACTTTCAAATACTATCTGGTTTCACAAAAAATGTAAACAATTCAACTTAAAACGAATTATGAGATTATAAAACAATTTAAAATGACTAATAAGTCTTTCGAAGACTTAACTGACTATAAATGGACTTTCCTTACCAATCTATACCTTTGAAAGGCTTATTACTTGTTTTAAATGGTTTTATAATCTCATAATTGATTTAAAGTTGAATTCTTTTAGGTTTCAATTCAAATATATTATAATTGAATGTTTGCTTTAGGAAACATGAAGCCAAAGCCATCCATTAGCAAAAAAAGTCTATTTATATTCACTAAAGCCTTTGAAATCATTATTACTCACTTTAAATGGTTTTGATAATCTCATCATTGATTTTAAATTAGATTTTCTTACCTTTTTAGTTACAATAGATAATATTTGAATGTCTACCTTAGGAAACATGAAAAAAAGCTATTCATTGAGAAGAAAAGTCCATTTATAGTCACCCACGTCTTCAAAAGCCTTATTAGTTGCTTTAAATAGTTTTATAATCTCATAATGGATTTTAAGTTAAATTTTTAGATATTTTTGGTTAAAGTATATTATAATTGAATGTCTGTTTCTGTTAACATGAAGTAAAAGCGATCCATTGATAAGAAAAGTCTGATTATAATCACTCAAGCCTTCGAAAGCCTTATCATTCGCTCTAAAAGGTTTTACAATCTCACAATTCTTGTTAAGTTGAATTTTTTTACATTTTGGTTAAAACAGATTATATTTGAATGTTTGCCTTAGGGAACGTGAAGAAAAACCAATCTTTGGCTAGAAAAGTTCATTTATAGCTACTTATACCTTCGAAAGCCTTATTACTCGATTTAAATGGTTTGATAATCTCATAATTGATTTTAAGTTGAATTTTTTATATTTTCAATTAAAGCATATTATAATTGAATATCTGTTTCAGAAGACATAGAGCAAAAGCCATCCATTGGCAAGAAAAGTCCATTTCTATTCACTCATGCCTTCGAAAGCATAATTACTCGCTTTAATTGGTTTTATAATCTCATAATTGATTTTAAGTTAAATTTTTTTATATTTCTAGTTAAAATATATTATAATTAAATATCTGCCCTAAGAAACGTGAACAAAACGTCATTCATTGGCAAGAAAAGTCTATTTATAATCACTCATACCTTCGAATACCTTATTACTTTCTTTAAATAGTTTTATAATCTCATCATCGATTTTAACTTGAATTTGTTTATATTTTTGATTAAAACATATTATAATTAAATGTATGTCTTAGAAAACATAAAGAAAAAGCCATTCATTAGCCAAAATGTCCATTTATAGCCACCCATGCCTTTGAAAGCCTTATTAATTATTTTAAATAGTTTTATAATCTCATAATTGATTTTAAATTGAATTTTTTTATATTTTTTATTAAAACATATTATAATTGAATATCTGGTTTGAGAAACGTGAAGCGAAAGCCATTCATTGGGAAGAAAAGTCCATTTATATTCACCAAAGCCTTTGAAAGCATTATTACTCGCTTTAAATGGTTTTACAATTCATAATTAATTTTAAGTTAGATTTTTTTACATTTTTAGTTAAAACGGATAATATTTGAATGTCTGTCTTAAGAAAAGTGACGAAAGTCCATTCATTGAGAAGAAAAGTCTATTTATAGTCACCCACGCTTTCAAAAGCCTTATTTCTTGCTTTAAATGGTTTCATAAACTCATTATTGATTTGAAGTTGAATTTTTAGATATTTTTTATTAAAATATATTATAATCGAATGTCTGCTGCAGGTAACATGAATTAAAAGCGATCCATTGGTAAGAAAAGTCCATTTATAGTCATTTAAGACTTCGAAAGCCTTATTAATCGCTTTAAATGGTTTTACAATCTCATAATTAGTGCTAAGTTGAATTTTTTTACAATTTTGGATAAAACAGATTATATTTGAATCTCTGCCTTAGAGAACGTGAAGAAAGGCTTTCTTTGGCAAGAAAAGTCCATTTACAGCCACTCATGTTTTTGAAAGCCTTATTACTCGATTTAAATGGTTTTATAATTTCATAATTCATTTTAAGTTGATTTTTTTATATTTTCAATTAAAACATATTATAATTGAATGTCTGGCTCGGGAAACGGGGAGCAAAAGCCATCCATTGACAAAAAAAGTCTATTTATAGTCACTCAAGCATTCAAAAGCCTTATTACTAACTTTAAATAGTTTAATAATCTCGTAATTGATTTTAAGTAGAATTGTTTTACACTTTTGGATAAAACAGATTATATTTGAATGTATGCCTAAGAGAACGTGAAGAAAAAGCCATTCTTTGATAAGAAAAGTTCATTTATGACCACCCATGCCTTTAAAAGCCTTATTACCCGATTTAAATGGTTTTATATCTCATAATTGATTTTAAGTTAAATTTTTTTATATTTTTAATTAAAATATATTATAATTAAATTTTTGCTTTGGGAAACGTGGAGGAAAAGCCATCCATTGGCAAGAAAGTTTGTTTATAGTCACTCAAGCTGTCGAAAGCCTTATTACTTATTTTAAATAGTTTAATAATCTCGTAATTGATTTTAGGTTGAATTTTTTTACACTTGTGGTTAAAACAAATTATATTTGAATGTCTACTTTAGGAAACATGAAGAAAAAACCATTCTTTGGCAAGAATAGTTTATTTATAGCGACTCATGCCTTCGAAAGCCTTATTGCTCTCTTTAAATGGTTTTATAATCTCATAATTGATTTTAACTTAAATTTTTTGACATTTTTTATTAAAATATATTATAATTGAATATATACCTCAAGAAACGTAAGGAAAACGCCATTCATTGGCAAGAAAGTCCATTTATAACCACCCATACCTTTGAAAGTCTTATTACTCTCTTTAAATAGTTTTATAATCTCATAATTGATTTTAACTTGAGTTATTTTACATTTTAGTTAAAATATATCATAATTGAATGTATGCCTCAAGAAACGTAAAGAAAAACTATTCATTGACAAGAAAGTCCATTTATAGCCACTCATGCCTTTGAAAGCCTTATTACTTGATTTAAATAGTTTTATAATCTCATAGTTGATTTTATGTTGAATTTTTTTACATTTTCGATTAAAACATATTATAATTGAATGTCTAGTTTGGGAAACGTGAAGCGAAAACCATCCATTGGTAAGAAAAGTCCATTTATATTCACCAAAGCCTGTGAAAGCATTATTACTCGTTTTAAATGGTTTTACAATTCATAATTGATTTTAAGTTAGATTGTTTTTGCATTTTTGGTTAAAACAAATAATATTTGAATGTCTGCCTTAAGAAACGTAACGAAAGTCCATTCATTGAGTAGAGAAGTCCATTTATAGTCATCCACACCTTCAAAAACCTTATTACTTGCTTTAAATTTTTAGACATTTTTGGTTAAAATATATTATAATCAAATGTCTGCTTTTGAAACGTGAGGCAAAAGCCATCTATTGGCAAGAAAAGTTCGTTTATAGTCACTTAAGCCTTCAAAAGCCTTATTACTCACTTTAAATGATTTAATAATCTCGTAATTGATTTTAAGTTGAATTTATTTACACTTTTGGTTAAAACAGATTATATTTGAATGTCTACCTAGGGGAACATGAAGAAAAAATCATTCTTTGGTAAGAAAAGTTCATTTATAGCCACTCATCCTCTCGAAAGTCTTATTACTCTTTTTAAATGGTTTTATGATCTCATAATTATTTTTAACTTGCATTTTTTTACATTTTTGGTTAAAATATATTATAGTCCAATGTATACCTTATGAAACATAAAGAAAAATCCATTCATTAGCAAGAAATTCCATTTATAGCCACCCATGCCTTCGAAAACCTTATTACTTGATTTAAATGATTTTATAATCACATAATTAATTTTATACCGAATTTGTTTATATTTTTGATTAAAATATATTATAATTGAATGTTTGGTTTAGGAAACGTGAAGCAAAAGCCATCCATTGACAAGAAAAGTCTATTTATATTTACTAAAGCCTTTGAAAGCATTATTACTCGCTTTAAATAGCTTTACAATTCATAATTGATTTTAAGTTAGGTTTTTTTACATTTTTGGTTAAAAAAGATAATATTTGAATGTCTGCCTTAAGAAATGTGATGAAAGTCCATTCATTGAGTAGAGAAATCCATTTATAGTCACCCACACCTTCAAAAACCTTATTACTTGTTTTAAATGGTTTCATAATCTCATAATTCATTTTAGATTCAATTTTTTGACATTTTTGGTTAAAACATATTATAATTGAATGTCTGCTTCTAGAAACGTGGAGCAAAAGCCATCCATTAGCAAGAAAAGTTCGTTTATAGTCACTTAAGCCTTCAAAAGCCTTATTACTCACTTTAAATAGTTTAATAATCTCGTAATTGATTTTACGTTAATTTTTTTTACACTTTTAGTTAAAACAGATTATATTTGAATGTCTACCTAGGAAAACGTGAAGAAAAAACCATTCTTTAGCAAGAAAAGTTCATTTATAGCCACTCATGCCCTCGAAAGCCTTATTACTCTCTTTAAATAGTTTTATAATCTCATAATTGATTTTAACTTGAATTTTTTTATATTTTAAGTTAAAACATATTATAATTAAATGTATGCCTTAGGAAACGTAAAGGAAAAACCATTCATTGGCAAGAAAGTCCATTTATGCCACCCATGCCTTTGAAAGCCTTATTACTTGATTTAAATAGTTTTATAATCTCATAATTGATTTTTAATTGAATTGTTTTACATTTTCAATTAAAACATATTATAATTAAATGTCTGCTTCCGAAAACATAAAGCAAAAGCATCCATTGTCAAGAAAAATCCATTTATATTCACTAAAGCTTTTGAAAGCATTGTTACTCACTTTAAATGGTTTTATAATCTCGTAATAGATTTTAAGTTAGATTTTTTTATATTTTTGGTTAAAACAGATAATATTTGAACGTCTGCCTTAGGTAACGTGAAGAAAAGCCATTCATTCAGAAGAAAAGTGTCACCCACGCCTTTAAAAGCCTTATTACTTGCTTTAAATAGTTTCAAAATCTCATAATTGATTTTAGATTGAATTTTTAGATATTTTTGGTTAAAATATATTATAATTGAATGTTTGCTTCAGAAAATGTGGACCAAAAGCCATCTATTGGCAAGAAAAGTCTATTTATAGTCACTTAAGCCTTCGAAAGCCTTATTACTCACTTTAAATGGTTTAATAATCTCATAATTGATTTTAAGTTGAATTGTTTACACTTTTGGTTAAAACAGATTATATCTGAATGTCTACCTTGGGGAACATGAAGAAAAAACCATCATTGGCAATAAAAGTTCATTTATAGCCACCCATGCCTACGAAATAAATTATTCTCTTTAAATAGTTTTATAATCTCATAATTGATTTTAACTTAAATTTTTTTACATTTTTGATTAAAATATATTATAATTGAATGTATCCCTCGGGAAACGTAAAGAAAAAGCCATTCATTGACAAAAAAGTCCATTTATAGCTACCCATGCCTTTGAAAGCCTTATTACTTGATATAAATAGTTTTATAATCTCATAATTGATTTTTAGTTGAATTGTTTTATATTTTTTATTAAAACATATTATAATTGAATGTCTACTTCTACAAACATGAAGCAATAGCCATCCATTATCAAGAAAAATCCATTTATATTCACCAAAGCCTTTGAAAGCATTATTACTCATTTTAAATAGTTTTATAATCTCATAATAGATTTTAAGTTATATTTTTTCACATTTTTAGTTAAAACAGATAATATTTGACTGGCTACCTTGGAAAATGTGAGGAAAAGCCAATCATCGAGAGGAAAAGCCAATCATCGAGAGGAAAAGCCATCATCGAGAGAGGAAAAAGCCAAATCATCGTGAGAAAAGCCCATTTATAGTTCATCCATGCCTTCAAATCTTTATTACTTGCTTTAAATAGTTTCATAATCTCATAATTGATTTTAAATTGAATTTTTAGATATTTTTGGTTAAAATATATTATAATCAAATGTTTGCTTTGGGAAACGTGGAGCAAAATCCATCCATTGGCAAAAAAAGTTCGTTTATAGCCACTTAAGCCTTCAAAAGCCTTATTACTCACTTTAAATGGTTTAATAATCTCCTAATTGATTTTAAGTTGAATTTTTTTATAGTTTTGGTTAAAACAGATTATATTTGAATGTCTACATTAGAGAATGAGAAGAAAAAGCCATTCTTTGGTAAGAAAAGTTCATTTATAGCCACTCATGCCCTCGAAAGCCGTATTACTCTCTTTAAATGGTTTTATAATCTCATAATTGATTTTAACTTAAATTTTTTACATTTTTGGTTAAAATATACTATAATTGAATGTATATCTCAAGAAACGTAAAGAAAAAGCCATTCATTGAGAAGAAAGTCCATTTATAGCCACTCATGCTTTTGAAAGCCTTATTACCTGATTTAAATATTTTTATAATCTCATAATTGATTTTAAGTTGAATTTTTTTATATTTTTGATTAAAACATATTATAATTGAATGTCTGGTTTAGGAAACGTGAAGCAAAAGCTATCCATTGGTAAGAAAAGTCCATTTATATTCACTAAGGCCATTGAAAGCATTATTACTCGCTTTAAATGGTTTTACAATTCATAATTGATTTTAAGTTAGATTTTTTTACATTTTTGGTTAAAATAGATAATATTTGAATGTCTGCCTTAAGAAATGTGACGAAAGTCTATTCATCAAGAAGAGAAGTTCATTTATAGTCTCCCATGCCTTGAAAAGCCTTATTTCTTGCTTTAAATGGTTTCATAATCTCATAATTGATTTTAAGTTGAATGTTTAGACATTTTTGGTTCAAATATATTATAATTGAATGTCTACTTCAGGTAACATAAAGTAAAAGTGATCCATTGGCAAGAAAAGTCCATTTATAGTCATTCAAGACTTTAAAAGCCTTATTAATCGCTTTAAATGATTTTACAATCTCATAATTATTGTTAAGTTGAATTTTTTTTACACTTTTGGATAAAACAAATTATATTTGAATGTTTGCCTCAAAGAACATGAAGAAAAAAGCATTCTTTGGCAAGAAAAGTCCATTTATAGCCACCCATGCCTTTGAAAGTCCTATTACTCAATTTAAATGGTTTTATAATCTCATAACTGATTTTAAATTTAATTTTTTTATATTTTTGATTAAAACATTTTATAATTGAATGTTTACTTCGATAAACGTGGAGTAAAAGCCATCCATTGGAAAGAAAAGTCTATTTATAGTCGTTCAAACTTTCGAAAGCCTTATTACTCACTTTAAATGGTTTAATAATATCGTAATTGATTTTAAGTTGAATTTTTTACATTTTTAGTTAAAACAAATGATATTTGAATGTCTGCTTGGGAAACATGAAGAAAAAACCATTATTTAGTAAGAAAAGTTCATTTATAGCCACCCATGCCTTCGAAAGCCTTATTACTCTCTTTAAATGGTTTTATAATCTCATAATTGATTTTAAATTTAATTTTTTTATTAAAATATATTATAATTGAATGTATGCCTTGAGAAACGTAAACAAAAGCCATTCATTGGTAAGAAAGTCCATTTATAGCCACCTATGCCGTTGAAAGCCTTATTACTTGATTTAAATGGTTTTATAATCTCACAATTGATTTTAAGTTAAATGTTTTTACATTTTTGATTAAAAATTATTATAATTGAATGTCTGCTTCAAGAAACGTGAAGCAAAAGTCATCCATTGGCAGGAAAAGTCCATTTATATTCACTAAAGCCTTTGAAAGCATTGTTACTCGCTTTAAATAGTTTTATAATCTGATACTAGATTTTAAGTTAGATTTTTTCACATGTTTAGTTAAAACAGATAATATTTGAATGTCTGTCTTAGGAAAGTGAAGAAAAGCCATTCATTGAGAAGAAAAGTCTATTTATAGTCACCCACGCCTTTAATAGCTTTCGTATTTGCTTTAAATGGCTTCATAATCTCATAATTTATTTCAAATTGAATTTTTAGATATTTTTAATTAAAATATATTATAATTGATTGTCTGCTTTGGGAAATGTAAAGCAAAAGTTATCCATTGATAAGAAAAGTCTATTTATAGTCACTTAACCCTTCAAAAGCCTTATTACTCACTTTAATTGGTTTTATAATCTCGTAATTGATTTTAAGTTGAATCTTTTTACACTTTTAGTTAAAACAGATTATATTTAAATGTCTGCCTTGTGAAACGTGAAAAAAAAACCATTCTTTAGGAAGAAAAGTTCATTTATAGCCACCCATACCTTCGAAAGCCTTATTACTCTCTTTAAATAATTATATAATCTCATAATTGATTTTAACTTGAATTCTTTTATAATTTTAGTTAAAATATATTATAATTGAATGTCTGCCTTAGAAAACGTAAGGAAAAAGTCATTCATTGGCAAGAAAATCTATTTATAGCCACCCATACCTTTGAAAGCCTTATTACTTGTGTTAAGTGATTTTATAATCTCATAATTGATTTTAAGCTGAATTTTTTTACATTGTCAATTAAAACATATTATAATTGAATGTTCGCTTCAAGAAGCATGAAGCAGAATTCATCCATTAGTAAGAAAAGTCTATTTATATTCACTAAAACCTTTGAAAGCATTATTAGTCGCGTTAAATCGTTTTATAATCTCATAATTGATTTTAAGTTAAATTTTTTTACATGTTTGGTTAAACCAAATAATATTTGAATGCCTGCCTTAAGAAACGTGAATAATTCATTGAGAAGAAAAGTCCATTTATAGTCAACCATGCCTTCAAAATCCTTATTACTTGCTTTAAATGGTTTCATAATCTCATAATTGATTTTAAGTTGAATTTTTAGACATTTTTGGTTAAAATATATTATCATTGAACTTCTGCTTCAGGTAATGTGAAGTAAAAGTGATCTATTGGCAACAAAAGTCTATTTACAGTCACTCAAGCTTTCGAAAGCCTTATTACTCACTTTAAATGGTTTCACAATTTCATAATTGTTGTTAATTTAAATTTTTTTATATTTTTAGTTAAAACAGATCATATTTGAATGTTTACTTCTAGGAGTGAGAAGAAAAAACTATTCTTTGGCAAGAAAAGTCCATTTATAACCACCCACACCTTCGAAAGCTTTATTACTTGATTTAAATAGTTTTATAATCTCATAATTGATTTTA
>NW_018397369.1:20554-20876 GCF_002168275.2 Theobroma umbraticum
TTTTGTATTTTCGATTAAAGCATATTATAATTGAATGTTTTCTTTGAGAAGCATGGAGCAAAAGCCATCTATTTGCAAGGAAAGTCCGTTTATAGTCACTTAAGCATTCGAAAGCCTTATTACTCACTTTAAATGGTTTAATAATCTCGTAATTGATTTTAAGTTGAATGTTTTTACATTTGTAGTTAAAACAGATTATATTTGAATGCTGCTTTGGGAACGTGAAGAAAAAACCATTCTTTGGCAAGAAAATTTCATTTATAGCCACCCATACCTTCGAAAGCCTTATTGCCTGATTTAAATAGTTTTATAATCTCATAAT
>NW_018397369.1:20886-21033 GCF_002168275.2 Theobroma umbraticum
TTGAATTTTTTTACTTTTTTAGTTAAATTATATTCTAATTAAATGTTTGCTTCAGGAAATATGAAGAAAAAACCATCCATTGACAGAAAAAGTCCGTTTATAGATATTCAAGCCTTCAAAAGCCTTATTACACGTTTTAAATGGTTT
>NW_018397369.1:21043-21509 GCF_002168275.2 Theobroma umbraticum
TAATTGATTTTAAGTTCAATTTTTTGACATTTTTGGTTAAAATAGATAATATTTGATTATCTACCTAGGGAAGCATGAAGCAAAAGCTATTCATTGATAAAAAAAGCCTATTTACAATAACCCATACCTTCAAAAGCCTTGTTACTTGCTTTAAATGGTTTTATAATATCATAATTAATTTTAAGTTAAATTTTTTTATGTTTTTTGTTAAAATATATTATAATTCAATGTCTGCTTTAAAAACATGAAGAAAAAGCCATTTATTGACAAGAAAAGTCGACTTATACTCTCCCATGCCTTCGAAAGCCTTATTACTCATTTTAAATTGTTTTATAATCTTATAATTGACTTGAAACTGAATTTTTTTATATTTTCAGTTAAAATATATTATAATTGAATGTCTACTTCAATAAACATGAAGCGAAAGCCATCCACTGACAAGCAAAGTTCATTTATAGTCATTCAA
>NW_018397369.1:21519-21717 GCF_002168275.2 Theobroma umbraticum
GCCTTATTACTCGCTTTAAATGGTTTAATAATCTCGTAATTGAGTTTAAGTTGAATTTTTTACATTTTTGGTTAAAACAGATTATATTATAAGAAAAGTCCATTTATAGTGGCCCATGCCTTCAAAAGCCTTATTGCTTACTTCAAATGGTTTTATAATCTCATAATTGATTTTAAGTTTAATTTTTTACATTTTTTG
>NW_018397369.1:21994-27409 GCF_002168275.2 Theobroma umbraticum
GCCTTCAAAAGCATTATTAGTCAGTTTAATTGGTTTTATAATTTCATAATTGATTTTAAGCTGGATGTTTTTATATTTTTTATTAAAATATATTATAATTAAATATCTATCTTGAAAAACATGAAAAAAGAGTTATTCATTGGCAAGAAAGTCCATGGATAATCACTTATGCCTTTGAATGCCTTATTACTTCCTTTAAATATTTTTATTATCTCATAATTGATTTTAACTTGAATTTTTTTACATTTTTGGTTAAAAGATATTCTAATTGAATGTCTGGCTTAGAAAACATAAAGAAAAAGCCATTCAGTGGCTAGAAAAATCTATTTATAGCCACCCAAGCCATTAAAAGCCATATTACTTATTTTAAATGGTTTTATAATCTCATAATTGATTTTAAGTTGAATTGTTTTACATTTTTGGTTAAAATATATTATAATTGAATGTTTACTTTGAGAAACATGAATTGTTTACATTTTTGGTTAAAATATATTATAATTGAATGTTTACTTTGAGAAACATGAAGCAAAAGCCATTTATTGGTTAGAAAAGTCCATTTGTACTCACCCACGCTTTCGAAAGCCTTATTACTCACTTTAAATTATTTTATAATCTTATAATTGATTTTAAGCTAAATTTTTTACATTTTCAGTTGAAATATATTACAATTGACTATTTGCTTTAGGACACATGAAGCAAAAGCCATCCACTGGTAAGAACAGTCCATTTATAGTCACTTAAGCCTTCAAAAGCCTTATTACTCGCTTTAAATGGTTTAATAATCTCATAATTAATTTTAAGTTGAATTATTTTATATTTTTAGTTAAAACATATTATATTTGAATGTCTACCTTAGGAAATGTTAAGAAAAAGCCATTCATTAGTAAGAAAAGTCTATTTATGTTTACCTATGCCTTCGAAAGCCATACTACTTGCTTAAAATGATTTTATAATCTCAAAATTAATTTTAAGTTAAATTGTTTTACATTTTTGGTTAAAATACATTATAATTGAATGGTTGATTCAAGAAATGTGAGGCAAAGGCCATCCATTGATAAGAAAAGTCCATTTACATTCATTCAAGCCTTCGAAAGCCTTATTTCTTGCATTAAATAGTTTTGTAATCTCATAATTGATTTTTATTTGATTTTTTTATATTTTTAATTAAAATATATTATAATTGAATGTCTATTTCAGAAAACATGAAGCAGAAGCCATCTACTCAAAAGAAAAGTCCATTTATAGTCACTCAAGCTTTCGAAAGCCTTATTATTAGCTTTAAATGGTTTAATAATCTCTTAATTGATTTTAAGTTAATTTTTTTATATTTTTTATTACAACAGATTATATTTGGTTGTTTGTCTCGAGAAACATGAAGAAAAAACTATTCATTGGTAAGAAAAGTCCATTTATTGTCATCCATGCTTTCGAAAACCTTATTACTCATGTTAAATAGTTTTATAAGCTCATAATTAATTTAAAGTTGAATTTTTTTATATTTTTTATTAAAATATTTTACAATCGAATGTCTACTTCAGAAAATATGAAGCAAACCTATCTCTAGTAAGAAAAGTCTATTTATAGTCACTCAAGCCTTCGAAGCCTTATTACTCGCTTTAAATAGTTTAATAATCTCATAATTAATTTTAAGTTGAATTGTTTTGTATTTTTGGTTCAAACAGATTATATTTGAATGTCTGTCTCAAAAAACGTGAAGAAAAAATCATTCATAGATAAGAAAAGTCTATTTATGATCATCCATGCCTTCAAAAGCCTTACTACTTGCATTTAATGGTTTTATAATCTTGTAATTGATTTTAAGTTAAATTTTTTACATTCTTAGTTAAAATATATTATAATTGAATTGAAAATTTGCCTTGGGAAATGTGAAGTAAAAACACTCTATTGGCAAGAAAAGTCTATTTATAATCAATCATGCCTTCAAAAGCCTTATTACTTGCTTTAAATGGTTTTATAATCTTAGAATTGATTTTAAGTTGAATTTTTTTACGTTTTTGGTTAAAACATATTATAATTGAATGTTTGCTATGAGAAACATAAAACAAAAGTCATCCATTGGTAAGAAAAGTCTATTTATAGTCACTCAAGCCTTCGAAAGCCTTATTGCTCGCTTTAAATGGTTTTATAATCTCATAATTGATTTTAGTTGAACTTTTTTACATTTGTGGCTAAAATATATTACAATTGAATTCTTACTTCAGGAAATGTAAGGCAAAAGCCATCTATTGGTAAGAAAAGTCTATTTATTGCCATTGAAGCCTTTGAAAGCCTTATTACTTGCTTTAAATGGTTTTATGTCTCATAATTAATTTTAAGTTAAATTTTTTTATATTTTTAATTAAAACAGATAATGTTTGAATGTCTGCTTTGAGAAACGTAAAGAAATGGCCATTCATTGACAAGAAAAGTCTATTTATAGCCACTCATACCTTCGAAAGTCTTATTACTTGCTTTAAATGGTTTCATAATCTCATAATTGATTTTAAGTAGAATTGTTTTACATTTGTGGTTAAAATATATTATAATTGAATGTCTACTTCGAAAAATGTGAGAAAAAGCCATCCACTAGCAAGAAATGTCCTTTTATAGTCACTCAAGCCTTTGAAAGCCTTTTTACTCACTTTAAATGGTTTTATAAACTCAGAATTGATTTTAAGCAGAATTTTTTTATATTTTTTAATTAAAATAGATTATAATTGAATAAGTGCTTCGAGAAACATGAAGAAAAAGCCATTTATTGGCAAGAAAAGTTCATTTTTAGTTACCCGTGCCTTCGAGTGCCTTGTTACTCGTTTTAAATGGTTTTATAATCTCATAATTGATTTCAAGTTTAATTTTTTTACATTGTTCGTTAAAATAAATTATAATAGAATGCTTGCTCAGGAAACATGAAGGAAAAGCTATCCATTGGAGTGAAAAGTCTATTTATAGTCACTCATGCCTTCCAAAGCATTATTACTCGCTTTAATTGGTTTTATAATCTCATAATTGATTTTAAGTTGAATATTTTTTTTATTGTTAGTTAAAATATATTATAATTGAATGTCTGTCTTGAGAAATAGATTATAATTACATGTTTGCCTTAGAAACGTGAAGAAAAAGCCATTCATTGGCAATAAAAGTCCATTTATAGTTACCCACACTTTCGAAAGCATTATTACTCACTTTAAATAGTTTTATAACCTCATAATTGATTTTAAGTTGCATTCTTTTTATTGTTGGTTAAAATGGATTATAATTGAATGCCTACCTTAGGAAATGTGAAGCAATAGCCATCCATTGGAGAGAAAAGTCCATTTATAGTCACTTATGCCTTTAAAAGCCTTATTACTAATTTTAAATAGTTTTATAATCTCATAATTGATTTCAGGTTGAATTTTTTTATATTGTTGGTTAAAATAGATTATAATAGAATGTCTGCTTCAAGAAACGTTAAGCAAAAGCTATCCATTAGAAAGAAAAATCTATTTATAGTCACTCATGCCTTCGAAAGCATTATTACTCACTATCATTGGTTTTATAATCTCATAATTGATTTTAAGTAGAATTTGTGTACATTTTTGGATAAAATAGATTATATTTGAATGTCTGCCTTAAGAAACATAAAGGAAAAAGCCATCTATTGGCATGAAAAGTCCATTTATAGTGACTTAAGCCTTTGAAAGCCTTATTACTCGCTTTAAATGGTTTTATAATCTCATAATTGATTTTGAGTTGAATGTTTTTACATTTTAGTTAAAACAAAATATATTGAATGTTTGCCTTTGAAAACGTGAAGAAAAAGCTATTCCTTAGTAAGAAAAGTCCATTTATAGTCGCCCACACCTTTGAATGCTTTATTACTTACTTTAAATGGTTTTATAACCTCATAATTGATTTTAAGTTGAATTTTTTTATATTGTTAGTTAAAATAGATCATAATTGAATGTCTACCTTAGGAAACACAAAGCAAAAGCCATTCATTAGAGATAAAACTCAGTTTATTGTCACTCATGCCTTTGAAAACATTATTATTCACTTTAAATGGTTCTATAATCTCATAATTAATTTTAAGTTGACTTTTATTACAGTTTTTATTAAAAAATACTATTATTGAATCTTTGCCTTAAGAACCTTGAAGCAAAAGTGGTCCATTAGCAAGAAAAGTCCATTTATAGTCACTCAAGCCTTTGAAATCCTTATTACTGGCTTTAAATGGTTTTATAATCTCATAATTAATTTTATGTTGAATTTTTGCACATTTTTGGTTACAATAGTTTATATTTGAATGTTTGCCCTGGAATACATGAAGAAAACCCCATTCATTGGTAAGAAAAGTCCATTTATAGTCACCCTTGACTTCGAAAGCCTTATTGCTTGCTCTAAATGGTTTTATAAATTTAAATTTGATTTAAATTTAAATTTTTTTACACTTTTACTTAAAATAGATTATGATTGAATGTCTGTCTTAGGAAACGTCAAGAAAGAGTCATCTATTGCTGGAAACGTCCATTTATAGTCACCCATACTTTCGAAAGCCTTATTACTTGCTTTAAATAGTTCTATAACCTTATAATGGTTTTTAAGTTGAATTTTTTTACACTGTTGGTTGAGATAGATTATAATTGAATACTTACCTTAGGAAACACAAAGCAAAAGCCATCCATTGGAGAGAAAAGTCTAATTATATTCACTCATGCCTTCAAAAGCATTATTACTGCTTTAAACGGTCCTATAATCTCATAATTGATTTTAAGTTGAATTTTTAAATTTTTTATTAAAATATATTATAATTGATTATCTACCTCAAGAAACGTGAAGCAAAAGCCATGGATTGACAAGATAAGTCCATTTATAATCGCTCATGTCGTTGAAAGCACCATTACACACTTTAAATGGTTTATAATCTTATAATTTATTTTAAGTTAAATTTTGTTACATTTTTAGTTAAAATATATTATAACTGAATGTGTGCCTTGGGAAACATAAAGTGAAAGTCATCCATTGGAAAGAAAAGTCCATTTAAAGTCACTCAAGCTTCGAATGCCTTATTATTCGCTTTAAATGGTTTTATAATCTCATGATTGATTTGAAGTTAAATTTTTCACATTTTTAGTCAAAACAAATTATATTTGAATGTCTGGCTTAGGAAACATGAAGAAAAAGTCATTCATTCGCAAAGAAAGTCTATTTATAGTCACTCATGCCTTCGATAGCCTAATTACTCGGTTTAAATGATTCTATAATCTCATAATTGACTTTAAGTCAATTTTTTTACATTTCTAATTAAAATATATTATGATTGAATGTCTACTTTGGGAAACATGAAGCAAAAGCCATCCATTCGCAAGAAAAGTCCTTTTATAGTTATCCAAGCCTTTGAAAGTTTTATTACTTGCTTTAAATGGTTTTATA
>NW_018397369.1:27419-27585 GCF_002168275.2 Theobroma umbraticum
TGATTTCAAGTTGAATTTTTTTATATTTTTATTCAAATAGATTATAATTGAATGTTTGCCTTGGCAAAACATGAAGAAATAGCTATTTATCTGCAAGAAAAGTCTATTTATAGTCAACCATACCTTCGAAAGCCTTATTACCTACTTTAAATGCTTTTATAATCTC
>NW_018397369.1:27595-27928 GCF_002168275.2 Theobroma umbraticum
TTAAGTTGAATTTTTTATATTTATCATTAAAACAGATTACATTGAAATCTCTTCCTTGGGAAACGTGAAGAGAAAGGCTTTTACTGGCAAGAAAAGTTCATTTATAGTCACCTATACCTTCGAAAGTCTTATTACTTGCTTTAAATGGTTTTCTAATCTCATAACAAATTTCAAGTTGAATTTTTTCATATTGTTTGTTAAACTAGATTATAATTGAATGTCTATCTAAGGAACATGAAGCCAGAGTCATCTGTTAGAAGGAAAAGTCCCTATATAGTTACTCATGCCTTCAAAAGCATTATTACTCATTTTAAATAGTTGTATAATCTCATA
>NW_018397369.1:27938-28094 GCF_002168275.2 Theobroma umbraticum
AGTTGAATTTTTTTATATTTTTGGTCAAATTATATTATAATTGAATGTCTGCTTTAGGAAACATGATGCAAAAGCCATCCATTAGCAAGAAAAGCTCATTTATAATCACTCAAACCTTCAAAAGCCTTATAATCACTTTAAATGGTTTTATAATCT
>NW_018397369.1:28104-28251 GCF_002168275.2 Theobroma umbraticum
TTTAAGTTGAATTTTTTTACATTTTTCTCATTAAAATAGATTATAGTTGAATTTCTACCTTAGTAAAATATAAAGAAAAAGTTATTCATTAGCAAAAAAGTCCATTTATACTCACCCATACCTTTGAAAGCCTTATTACTCACTTTA
>NW_018397369.1:28261-28600 GCF_002168275.2 Theobroma umbraticum
TAATCTTATAATAGATTTTAAGTTGAATTTTTTTATGTTGTTTGTTAAAATGGATTATAATTGAATATCAACCTTTGGAAACATGAAGTAAAAGCCATCCATTGGAAGAAAAAGTCCATTTATAGTCGCTAATACCTTCGAAAGCATTATTACTCACTCTAAATGGCTTTATAATCTCATAACTGATTTAAGTTGAAT
The DNA here is from genome assembly GCF_002168275.2 of Theobroma umbraticum. NCBI lineage: Eukaryota > Viridiplantae > Streptophyta > Magnoliopsida > Malvales > Malvaceae > Theobroma > Theobroma umbraticum. The sequence goes on from NW_018397369.1 coordinate 28,460, forward strand.
ATTCTTTCATTTTTAGTTAAAATATATTATAACTAAATGTGTCCCTTGGGAAACGTGAAGCAAACGCCATCTATTGATAAGAAAAGTCCATTGATAGTCACACAAGCCTTTGAAAGCCTTATTACTCATTTTAAATGGTTT
>NW_018397369.1:28610-30647 GCF_002168275.2 Theobroma umbraticum
TAATAGATTTTAAGTTGAATTTTTTACAATTTTGGTTAAAAAGATTATAATTGAATGCCTAACTTGGGAAGCGTAAAGAGAAAGCCATTCATTAGCAAGAAATGTCCATTTACAGTCAGTCACGCCCCCGAAAGACTTATTACTCGCTTTAAATGGTTTTATAATCTCAATTGATTTTAAGTTGAATGTTTTTACATTTATGGTTAAAATAGATTATATTTGAATCTCTGCCTCAGGAAACGTGAAGAAAAAGTTATTCATTGGTAACAAAAGTCCATTTATAGTTACCCATGCCTTCGAAAGCATAATTATTCGCTTTAAATGGTTTTATAATCTCATAATTAATTTTAAGTTAAATTTTTTTAAATTTTTGATTAAAATATATTATAATTGAATATCTGTTTTAGAAAACATCATGCAAAAGCCATCCATTGGCAAACAAAGTCCGTTTATAGTCACTCAAACCTTCAAAAGCCTTATTACTTGCTTTAAAAGGTTTTACAATCTAATAATTGATTTTAAGTTGAATTTTTTTTACATTTATGGTTAAAATAGATTACATTTTAATCTCTGCCCCAAGAAACATGGAGAAAAAGCCATCCATTGGCAAGAAAAGTAAATTTTTTAGCCACTCAAGGTTTCGAAAGTCTTATTACTCATTTTAGATGGTTTTATAAACTCATAATTGATTTTAAGCTAAATTTTCACATTTTTTAGTAAAATAGATTATATTTAAATGTTTGCCTAAGGAAACATGAAGAAAAAACTATTTATTGGCAAGAAAAGTCCATTTATAGTCACTCATTTCTTTGAAAGCCTTATTACGTGCTTTAAATGGTTCTATAATCTCACAATTAATTTTAAGCTGAATTTTTTAAAATTTTTGATTAAAATATATTATAATTGAATGTCTGCTTTGGGAAACCTAAAACAGAAGCCATCCGCTGGCAAAAAAAGTCCATTTATAGTCATTCAAGCCTTCGAAACCCTTATTGCCTACTTTAAATGGTTTTATATTGATTTTAAGTTGAATTTTTTTACATTTTTGGTTAATATAGATTATATTTAAATGTCTGCCTCAAGAAACATAAAGAAAAGCCAATCATTGATAAGTAAAGCCTATTTATAGTGGCCTATGCCTTCAAAAGCCTTACTACTTGCTTTAAATAGCTTTATAATTTCATAATTAATTTTAAGTCAAATTGTTTTTATAGTTTTGGTTAAAATGTGTTATAATGAAATGTCGACTTCAAGAAATATGAAGCAAAAGCCACCCATTGACAAAAAAAATTCATTTATAATCACTCAAGCCTTCGAGAGCCTTATTACTCACTTTAAAAGGTTTTATAATCTCATAATTGATTTTAAGTTGAATGTTTTTACATTTTTAATTAAAAAAGGTTATAATTGAATGTCTACCTCAGAAATTGTGAAGAAACGCCCTTCGTTAGCAAGAAAAGTCCATTTATAGTCACACATGCCTCTGAAAGTCTTATTACTCACTTTAAATAGTTTTACAATCTCATAATTGATTTTAAGTTGAATTCTTTTATATTGGTGGTTAAAATAGATTATAATTGAATGGCTGCCTTAGAAAACATGAAGCAAAAGCCATTCATTGGTAAGCTAATTCCATTTATACTCATTCATGCCTTCGAAAGCATCATTACTCACTTTAAATGGTTTTATAATCTCATGATTAATTTTAGGTTTAATTTTTTTTATATTTTTGGTTAAAATATATTATAATTGAATGTGTCCCTTAAGAAACATGAAGCAAAAGCTATCCATTAGTAGGAAAACTCTATTTATAATCACTCAAGCCTTCGAAAGCCTTATTACTCACTTTTAATGGTTTTATAATCTCATAATTAATTTTAAGTTGAGTTTTTTTATATTTTTAGTTAAAATATATTATAATTGAATGTCTACCTCAAGAAACGTGAAGATAAAGTCATTCATTGGTAAGAAAAGTCTATTATAGTCACCCAAGCCTTTGAAAGCCTTATTACTCGGTTAAAATGGTTTTATAATCTC
>NW_018397369.1:30657-31179 GCF_002168275.2 Theobroma umbraticum
TTAAGTTGAATTTTTTTATATTGTTGGTTAAAATATATTGTAATTGAATGTCTGCCTCAGGAAATGTGAAGTGAAAGCCATCCATTGGCAAGAAAAGTCCTTTTATAGTGACTCAAGCCTTTGAAAGCCTTATTACTCACTTTAAGCGATTTATAATCTTATAATTGATTTTAAGTTGAATTTTTTTACATTTTTTCTTGAAACAGATTATAATTGAATGTCTACCCTAAGAAACGTGAAGAAAAAGCTATTCATTGGCAAGAAAGTCCATTTACGGTCACACATGACTTGGAAAGCCTTAGTACTCACTTGAAGTATTTTACAATCTCATAATTTATTTTAAGTTGAATTCTTTTATATTGTTTGTTCAAATAGAATATAATTAAACGATTGCCTTAGGAAACATGAATAAAAGCCATTCATTCAAAAGCTAAGTCCATTTATAGTCAGTCATGCTTTCGAAAGCATCATTACTCCCTTTAAATGGTTTTATAATCTCATAATTGATTTTAAGTTAAATAT
>NW_018397369.1:31189-31333 GCF_002168275.2 Theobroma umbraticum
TTGGTTAAAATATATTATAATTTAAAGTCTACTTTGAGAAACGTGATGCAAAAGCCCTCAATTGGTAAGAAAGGTTTGTTTATAGTCACCCAAGCCTTTAAAAGCCTTATTACTTGCTTTAAAAGGTTTTATAATCCCATAATT
>NW_018397369.1:31393-34375 GCF_002168275.2 Theobroma umbraticum
CACTCAAGCCTTTGAAAGCCTTATTACTCGTTTTAAATGATTTTATAATCTTATAATTGAATTTAGGTTGAATGTTTTTTATATTTTTGGTTAAAATGGATTAGAATTGAATGCCTATCTTAGGAAACATGAAGTAAAAGCCATCCATTGGAGAGAAAAGTCTATTTATATTCAGACATACCATTAAAAGCATTATTACTTACTTTAAATGATTTTGTAATCTCATAATTGATTTTAAGTTAAATTTTTTGTTATTTTTAATTAAAATATATTTATAATTTTATTTGTTTGCTTTGAGAGACATAAGCAAGGAGGTTATTCATTGGCAAAAAAAGTCCTTTAGAGTCACTCAAGCCTTCCATAACCTTATTACTTGTTTTAAATAGGTTTATAATCTCATAATTGATTTTAAATTAGATTTTTTTTTACAATTTGAGTTAAAACATATTATAATAGAATGTCTACCTCGAGAAATGTGAAGATGAAGCCATTCATTGACAAAAAAAGTCCATTCATAGTCACCTATACCTTCAAAAGCCTTATTACTCGCATTAAATGGTTTAATAATCTCACAATTGATTTTAAGGTGATTTTTTTATATTATTAGTTAAAATAGATTATAATTGAATGTTTGCCTTAGGAAATCTGAAGCAAAAGCCATCCATTGGAAAGAAAAGTCCATTTATAACCACTTATACCTTCAAAAGCACTATTACTCGTTTTAAATAGTTTTATAAACTTATAATTAATATTAAGTTAAATTTTTTTATATTTTTCATTAAAACATATAATATTTGAATGTTTGCATCAGGAAACATGAAGAAATATCCATACAATGGTATGAAAAGTCTATTTATAGTCACCCATACCTTCAAAAGCCTTATTACTTGCTTTAGATGGTTTATAATATCATAATTGATTTTAAGTTAGATTTTTTTATATTATTGGTTAAAATAGATTATATTTAAATGTTTGCCTCGGGAAACATGAAGCAAAAGCCATCAATTGGCAAGAAAAGTCCATTTATACTCATTCAAGCCTTCGAAACCTTTATTACTCGCTTTAAATGATTTTATAATCTCATAAATGATTTTAAGATGAATGTTTTTACATTTTTGGTTAAAACAGAATATAATTGAATGTCTATCTTGAGAAACATGAAAAAAAGCCATTCGTTGGCAAGAAAAGTCCATTTATTGTCACCCATACCTTCAAAAATGTTATTACTCACTTCAAATGGTTTTATAATCTCATAATTGATTTTAAGTTGAATTTTTTATACTGTTCATTAAAATAGATAATAATTGAATATCTGTCTCAGAAAACGTGAAGTAAAAGCCATCTATTGGAGGAAAAAAATCCAGTTATAGTCACTCATGCTTTCAAAAGTATTATTACTCACTTTAAATGGTTTTATAACGTCATAATTATTTTTGAGTTGAATTTTTTATATTGTTAGTTAAAACAGATTATAATTGAGTGTGTAACTCAAGAAACATGATGCAAAATCTACCCATTGGAGTGAAAAGTACATTCATTGTCACTCATACCTTCCAAAGCCTTATTACTCAGTTTAAATGGTTTTATAATTTTATAATTGATTTTAAGTCGAATATGTTTACATTTTTTGTTAAAATATATTATAATTGAATATCTGCCTTAGAAAATATGAAAAAAAAGTCATCCATTAGTAAGAAAAGTCTATTTATAGTTACTCATGCTTTCTAAAGCCCTATTACTCGCTTTAAATGATTTTATAATCTCATTATTAATTTTAAGTTGATTTTTTTTATATTTTTGATTAAAAAAAATTATATTTGAATCTCTATCTCAGGAAACATGGAGAAAAAGCCATTCATTGGTAAGAAAAGTCCATTTATAGTCACCCATACCTTTGAAAGCCTTATTACTCGCTCTAAATGGTTTTATAATCTCATAGTTGATTTTAAGTTGAATTTTTTATACTACTAGTTAAAATAGATTATAATTGAATGTCTGCCTTAAGAAATATGAAGCAAAAACTATCCATTAAAGAGAAAACTCCATTCATAGTCACTCATGCCTTTAAAAGTATTAGTACTCTGTTTGAATGGTTATGTAATGTCATAATTGATTTTAAGTTAAATTTTTTTAAATTTATGACTAAAACAAATTATAATTCAATATCTACCTTAGGAAACATGAAGAAAAAGTCATTCATTGATAAGAAAAGTCTATTTATAGTCCACCATGCCTTCAAAAGCATTATTACTTGCTTTAAATGGTTTTATAATCTCATATTTAATTTTAAGTTGAATTTGTTTGTATTTATTGTTAAAACAGATTATATTTAAATGTTTACCTTGAGAAACATGAAGAAAAAGCCATTCAGTGGCAAGAAAACTCCATTTATAGTCACCTATGCCTTCAAAAGCTTTATTACTTGCTGTAAATAGTTTTATAATCTCATAATTGATTTTAAGCTGATTTTTTTTACATTTTTTGTTAAAAAATATTATAATTCAATGCGTGCCTCTAGAACCATAAAGAAAAAGCTTTTCATTGATAAGAAAAGTCTATTTATAGTCACCCATAACTTCAAAGGCCTTATTACTTGTTTTAAATGGTTTTATAATATCATAATTGATTTTAAGTTGATTTTTTTACATTTTTGGTCAAAACATATTATAATTAAATGTCTTCCATAAGAAACATGAAGCAAAAGCCATCCATTAGCAAGAAAAGTCCATTTATAGTCACTTAATCCTTCGGAAGCCTTATTACTTGTTTTAAATGATTTTATAATCTCATAATTGATTTTAACCAGAAATGTTTTACATTTTTGGTTAAAAAAAATTATAATTGAATGTCCACCTCATTAAACATAAATAAAAATTCAGTCATTGGCAAGAAAAGTCCATTTATAGTCACCTATAACTTCAAAAGCCCTATTACTCACTTTAAATAGTTTTATAATCTCATAGTTAATTTTAAGTTGAATTT
>NW_018397369.1:34475-34868 GCF_002168275.2 Theobroma umbraticum
ATTATGAGATTATAAAACTATTTAAAGCGATTAATAAAGCTTTTGAAGGCTTAAGTGACTGCATATAGACTTTCGTTGCCAATGGATGACTTTGCTTCACATTTTTCAAGGCAAACACTCAATTTTAATTTATTTTAATAAAAAATATAAAATAATTTAATTTAAAATCAATTATGAGATTATAAAACTATTTAAGGCGAGTAATAAGGTTTTCGAAGACTTAAGTGACTATATATGGACTTTCCTTGTCAATGGATGCCTTTTGTTTCACGTTTCCTGAAACAGACGTTCAATTAGAATATATTTAAATAAAAAAGGTAAAAAACCTCAAATTAAATTAATTATGAGATTATAAAACCATTTAAAGTGAGTAACAAGGCTTTCAAAGACTTA
>NW_018397369.1:35377-35489 GCF_002168275.2 Theobroma umbraticum
CGTTCAATTAGAATATATTTAAATAAAAAAATAAAAAACTCAAATTAAAATCAATTATGAGATTATAAAATCATTTAATGTGAATAATAGGGCTTTCAAAGACTTAAGCAAC
>NW_018397369.1:35499-35592 GCF_002168275.2 Theobroma umbraticum
CCTTTTTTGTCAATGGATGACTTTCGCTTCATGTTTCCTGAGGCAGACATTCAATTATAAAATATTTAACAAAACATGTAAAAAAATTCAACT
>NW_018397369.1:35616-35740 GCF_002168275.2 Theobroma umbraticum
TTCTTCATGTTTCCTAATGTAGACATTGAAATATTATCTGTTTTAGCTAAAAATATAAGAGAATTTAACTTAAAATGAATTATAAAATTATGAAACTGTTTAAAACGAATAATAAGGCTTTCGA
>NW_018397370.1:0-1086 GCF_002168275.2 Theobroma umbraticum
TTATAAAATCATTTAAAGCGAGTAATAAGGCTTTCGAAGGCATGAGGGACTATCAATGAACTTTTCTAGTCAATGAATGAATTGTTTATCATGTTTTCCAAGGTAAAAATTCGATTATAATCCATTTTACCCAAAAAGGTAAAAAAATTTAACTTAAAATCAATTATGAGATTATAAAACTATTTAAAGTGAGTAATAAGGCTTTTGAAGGAAAGCGTGACTATAAATAAACTTTTCTTACCCACGAATGGCTTTTTCTTTACTTTTTTCAAGGTAGACATTCAATTATAGCTTGTTTTAGCCATAAATGCAAAAAATTAAACTTAAAAACAATTATGAGATTTCAAAACCATTTATAACGAGTAATAAGGCTTTTGAAAGAATGGGTTATAATAAATAGATTTTTTTGTATCAATGAATAGCTTTTTTTTCAAGTTTCTTGAGGTAAAAATAAATTATAATATATTTTAATAAAAAATATAAAAAAATTTAACTTAAAATAAATTACGAGATTATAAAACTATTTCAAGCGAGTAACAAGACTTTTGAAAGAATGGGTGACCATAAATGGACATTTCTTGTCAATTAATGTTTTTTTCTTAATGTTTTCAAGATTGACGTTTAATTATATCTGTTTACACTAAAAATGTAAAAAAATTCTACTTAAAATCAATTATGAGATTACAAAACCATTTAAAGCGAGTAATAAGGCTTTTGTAGGCATGGGTGACTATAAATGGACTTTTTGAGACAATGAATGACTTTTTCTTCACGTTTCTCGAGGTAAATATTCAATTATAATCTATTTTAACAAAAAATATAAAAAATTCAATATAAAATAAATTATGAGATTACAAAATCATTTAAAGTGAGTAATAAGACTTTTAAAGGAATGGGTGACTATAAATTTACTTTTCATGACTATGAATGGCTTTTTCTTCAAGTGTTTCAAGATAAAAATTCAATTATAGGGTATTTTACCAAAAAATGTAAAACAATTTAACTTAAATTCAGTTATTATATTACAAAACCATTCAAAGCGTCTAATAAGACTTTTGAAGGAATGGGTGGCTACAAATGGACTTT
>NW_018397370.1:1693-1833 GCF_002168275.2 Theobroma umbraticum
TTTAAAGTGAGTAGTAAGGCTTTTGAAGGAATGGGTGGCTATAAATGAAATTTTCTTACCAATAAATGCCTTTTTCTTCACGTTTCTTGAGGCAGACATTCAATTAAAATTTGTTCTAACCAAAAATGTAAAAACATTGA
>NW_018397370.1:2023-2233 GCF_002168275.2 Theobroma umbraticum
AAAATGTAAAAAAATTCAACTTAAAATCAATTATGAGATTACAAAACCATTTAACACGAGTAATATGACTTTCGAAGGAATGAGTGACTAAAATAGACTTTTCTTGTCAATGAATGGCTTTTTCTTCACGTTTCCTGAAGCAGACAATCAATTGTAATTTATTTTATCTAAAAATGTAAAAAAAATCAACTTAAAATCAATTACGAGATT
>NW_018397370.1:2243-2445 GCF_002168275.2 Theobroma umbraticum
TTAAAATGAGTAATAAGGCTTTGAATGTATGGGTGACTATAAATAGACTTTTCTAGTCAATGAATGGCTTTTCTTTACATTTCCCATGGCACACATTTAATTATAATCTGTTTTGACCAGAAATTTAGAAAAATTCAACTTAAAATCAATTACGAGGTAACAAAACAATTTAAAGAGAGTAATAAGGCTTTCAAAAGCATGG
>NW_018397370.1:2455-2579 GCF_002168275.2 Theobroma umbraticum
ATGGGCTTTTCTAGTCAATGAATGGCTTTTTCTTCATGTTTTCTAAGGCAAACCTTCAATTATAATCTGTTTTAACCAAAATGGTAAAAAAAATTAACTTAAAATGAATTATGAGATTATAAAA
>NW_018397370.1:2589-2756 GCF_002168275.2 Theobroma umbraticum
CGAGTAATAAGGCTTTGGAAGGAATTGGTGACTACAAATGAAGCTTTCTCGTCAATAAATAGCTTTTTCTTCACATGTCCAGATACTGACATTCTATTATAGTCTGTTTTAACAAAAAAATAAAATATTCAACTTAAAATGAATTATGAGATTATAAAACCATTTTA
>NW_018397370.1:2933-3163 GCF_002168275.2 Theobroma umbraticum
TCAACCAAAAATGTAAAAAAGTTCAACTTAAAATCAATTACGAGATTGTAAAACATTTAAAGCGCGTAATAAGGCTTTTGAAGGCATGAGTGACTATAAATGAACTTTTCTAGTCAATGAATGAATTTTTCATCGCGTTTTCCAAGGTAAAAATTCGATTATAATCCGTTTTAACTAAAAAGGTAAAAAAATTTAACTTAAAATCAATTATGAGATTATAAAACTATTTA
>NW_018397370.1:3173-3383 GCF_002168275.2 Theobroma umbraticum
TAAGGCTTTTGAAGGAAAGCGTGACTATAAATGAACTTTTCTTGCCTATGAATGGCTTTTTCTTTACGTTTTTCAAGATAGACATTCAATTATAGCTTGTTTTAGCCATAAATGCAAAAAAATCGAAATTAAAAACAATTATGAGATTTCAAAATCATTTATAACGAGTAATAAGGCTTTTGAAGGAATGGATTGCAATAAATAGACTTT
>NW_018397370.1:3393-3682 GCF_002168275.2 Theobroma umbraticum
TGAATGACTTTTTCTTCATGTTTCTCGAGGCAAACAATCAATTTTAATATAATTTAATCAAAAATATAAAAAAATTTAAATTAAAATCAATTGCGAGATTATAAAACCATTTCAAGCGAGTAATAAGGCTTTTGAAAGAATGGCCGACTATAACTGGACATTTCTTGTCAGTGAATGTTATTTTCTTCATGTTTTCAAGATTGACGTTCAATTATATCTGTTTAAACTAAAAATGCAAAAAAATTCAGCTTAAAATCAATTATGAGATTATAAAACCATTTAAAGCGAG
>NW_018397370.1:3845-4444 GCF_002168275.2 Theobroma umbraticum
AAAAATGTAAACAATTCAACATAAAATGAATTATGAGATTACAAAATCATTTAAAGTGAGTAACAAGGCTTTTGAAGGAATGGGTAACTATAAATTTACTTTTCATGACTATGAAAGGCTTTTTTTTCAAGTTTTTCAAAATAGACATTCAATTATAGTGTATTTTAGCCAAAAATGTAAAACAATTTAACCTAAATTCAATTATTATATAACAAAACCATTCAAAGCGTCTAATAAGACTTTTAAAGGAATGGGTGGCTACAAATGGACCTTTTTTATAAATGAATGGCTTTTTCTTAACCTTTCCTAAGGCAGACATTCAATTCTAATATGTTTTAACAAAAACTATAAAAGAATTCCACTTAATATCATTTACGAGATTGTAAAACTGTTTAAAGCAACCAATAAGGCTTTCAAAAGAATGAGTGACTATAAATGGACTTTTCTAACCAATGAATGCCTCTTTCTTCATATTTTTCCAACAGACATTCAATTATATCTATTCTAACCAAAAATATAAAGAAATTTAACTTGAAATCAATTATGAGATTACAAAACCACTTAAAGTGAATAATAAGGCTTTCGAAGGCTTGGGTGAC
>NW_018397370.1:4454-4582 GCF_002168275.2 Theobroma umbraticum
CTTTTTAGTCAATGAATGACTTTTCTTTATGTTTCTCAAGGCAGACATTCAATTATAATTTGTTTTGATAAAAAAACATGAAAAAATTCTACTTAAAATCAATTATGAGATTATAAAACCATTTAAAG
>NW_018397370.1:4592-4749 GCF_002168275.2 Theobroma umbraticum
GGCTTTTGAAGGAATGGGTGGCTATAAATGAAATTTTTTTACCAATGAATGCCTTTTTCTTCACGTTTCTATAGGCAAATATTCAATTATAATTTTTTCTAAAAAAAATGTAAAAACATTGAACTTAAAATCAATTATACGACTATAAAACCATTTA
>NW_018397370.1:5121-5237 GCF_002168275.2 Theobroma umbraticum
TAAAATCAATTATGAGATTATAAAACCATTTAAAGCAAGTAATAAGGCTTTGAAGGTATGGGTGATTATAAATAGACTTTTTTAGTCAATGAATGGCTTTTTCTTTACATTTTTCA
>NW_018397370.1:5337-10189 GCF_002168275.2 Theobroma umbraticum
CATGGCACACATTTAATTATAATCTGTTTTGACTAGAAATTTAGAAAAATTCAACTTAAAATCAATTATGAGGTAACAAAACAATTTAAAGAGAGTAATAAGGCTTTCAAAAGCATGGGTGACTATAAATGGGCTTTTCTAGTCAATGAATGGCTTTTTCTTCATGTTTTCTAAGGTAAACCTTCAATTATAATCTGTTTTAACCAAAATTGTAAAAAAAATTAACTTAAAATGAATTATGAGATTATAAAACCATTTAAAGCGAGTAATAAGGCTTTGGAAGGAATTGGTGACTACAAATGGAGGTTTCTCGTCAATAAATAGCTTTTTCTTCACATGTCTAGATACTAACATTTTATTATAGTCTGTTTTAATAAAAAAATAAAATATTCAACTTAAAATGAATTATGAGATTATAAAACCATTTTAAGCAAGTAATAAGGCCTTTGATAGAATGGGTGACTATAAATGGCTTTTTCTTTACATTTTTCAAAGTAAAAATTCAATTATAGCTTGTTTCAACCAAAAATGTAAAAAAGTTCAACTTAAAATCAATTACGAGATTGTAAAACCATTTAAAGTGAGTAATAAGCCTTTTGAAAGAATGGGTGACTATAAATGGACTTTTCTTGCTAATGAATTTCTTTTTCTTCATATTTCTTGAGGTAAACATTCAATCAAAGTATGTTTTGACTAAAAATGTTAAAAAATTCAACTTTAAGTCAATTATGTGATTACAAAACCATTTAAAGTAAGACTTTTGAAGGAAAACGTGACTAAAAATTGATTTTTCTTGTCAATGAATGGTTTTTTCTTCACGTTTTTCGAGGCAAACAATCAATTATAATTTGTTTTAACTAAAACTATAAAAAAATTAAACTTAAAATCAATTACGAGATTATAAAACCCTTTAAAGTGAGTAATAATACTTTGACGACATGGGTGACTATAAATAGACTTTTCTAGTCAATGAATGGCTTTTTCTTTACGTTCTTGTGGCACAAATTCAATTATAATCTGTTTTAATCAAAAATATAGAAAAATTTAACTTAAAATAAATTACGAGGTTATAAAACTATTTAAAGCAAGTAATAAAGATTTTGAAAGAAAGCGTGACTATAAATAAACTTTTCTTGTCTATGAATGATTTTTTTTTTCACGTTTTTCAAGACAGACATTCAATTATAGCTTATTTTAGCCTAAAATGTAAAAAAAATTAAACTTAAAAATAATTATGAGATTTAAAAATCATTTAAAGCGACTAATAAGGCTTTTGAAGAAATGGGTTGCTATAAATAGACTTTTTTTGTCAATGAATGACTTTTTCTTCACGTTTCTCTAAGCAGATAATCAATTCTAATATATTTTAACTAAAAATATAAAAAAATTTAATTTAAAATTAATTACGAGATTATAAAACTATTTAAAGGCAGTAATAAGGCTTTTGAAGGAATAAGTGACTATAAGAAGACATTTCTTGTCAATCAATGCTTTTTTCTTCACATTTTCAAGATAAACATTCAATTATATATGTTTTAACCAAAAATATAAAAAAATTCAGGTTAGAATCAATTATGAGATTGCAAAACTATTTAAAGTGAGTAACAAGGCTTTCAAAGGCAAAGGTGACTATAAATGGACTTTTCTAGTCAATGAATAACTTTTTCTTCAAGTTTCTTGAAATAGACTTTGAAATATAATTTTTTTAATAAAAATATATAAAAATTCAACTTAAAATGAATTATGAGATTATAAAATTATTTAAAGCGAGTAATAAGGCTTTTAAGGAAATATGTGACTATAAATTGACTTTTCTTACCTATGAATGGCTTTTTCTTCATGTTTTTTAAGGTAGACATTCAACTACAGCCTATGTTAGGTAAAAATGTAAAACAATTTAACCTAAATTCAATTATGAGATTACAAAACCATTCAAAACGTGTAATAAGGCTTTTGAAGGAATGAATGGCTATAAATTGACTTTTCTTGCAAATGAATGCATTTTTCTTCACCTTTCCTAAGGCAAAAATTTAATTCTAATATGTTTTAACAAAAAATATAAAAAAATTAAATTAATATCAATTACGAGATTATAAAACCATTTAAAACGAGCAACAAGGCTTTCGAAAGAATGGGTGACTATAAATGGACTTATCTTGCCAATGAATGCCTTTTCTTCATGGTTTTCGATATATACATTCAATTATATCTGTTTTAACTAAAAATGTAAACAAATTTAACTTAAAATTAATTATGAGATTAGAAAACCATTTAAAGCGAGTAATAAGACTTTTGAAGGAATGGGTGACTAAAGTAGACTTTTGTTATCAATAAATGGCTTTCTCTTCATGCTTCCCGAGGCAGACAATCAATTATAATTTATTTTAACCACAACTGTAAAAAATTTCAACTTAAAATCAATTACTAGATTATAAAACTATTTAAAGCAAGTAATAAGGCTTTGAAGGTATAAGTGACTATAAACAGACTTTTCTAGTCAATGAATGGCTTTTTCTTTACGTTTCCCATGGCAGACATTCAATTATAATCTTTTATAACTAAAAATGTTGAAAAATTCAATTTAAAATCAATTACGAGGTTACAAAACAATTTAAATAGAGTAATAAGGCTTTCGAAAGCATAGGTGACTATAATGGGCTTTTCTAGCCAATGAATGGTTTTTTCTTTAAGTTTTCTAAGATAAACATTCAATTATAATCTGTTTTGACCAAAAATGTAAAAAAAATTCAACTTAAAATGAAATATGAGATTATAAAACCATTTAAAGCAAGTAATAAGACTTTGGAAGGAATGGGTGACTACAAATGGAGCTTTCTCACCAACAAAATACTTTTTCTTCACATGTCCAGAGATTGACATTCTATTATAGTTTGTTTTAACAAAAAAATTAAAAAATTCAACTTAAAATGAATTATGAGATAATAAAACCATTTTAAGCAAGTGATAATGCCTTTGATGGAATGGGTGATTATAAATGGCTTTTTCTGCTAATGAATAGCTTTTTCTTTACGTTTTTCGAGGTAAAAACTCAATTATAGCCTATTTCAACCAAAAGTGTAAAAGAATTCAACTTAAAATTAATTACGAGATTATAAAATCATTTAAAGCGAGTAATAAGGTTTTCGAAGGCATGACTGACTATAAATAGACTTTTCTAGTCAATGAAAGACTTTTTCTTCACGTTTCCTTCGACAGACATTCAATTATAATTTGTTTTAACCAAAAAGGTAAAAAAATTTAACTTAAAATCAATTATGAGATTATAAAACTATTTAAAGCGAGTAATAAGACTTTTGAAAGAAAGCATGATTATAAATGAACTTTTATTGCCTATATATGGTTTTTTCTTCACATTTTTCAAGACAAACATTCAATTATCACTTGTTTTAGCCTAAAATATAAAAAAATTGAACTTAAAATAATTATGAGATTTCAAAACCATTTAAAGCGAGTAATAAGGCTTTTGAAGGAATTGGTTGCTATAAATAGACTTTTTTTGTCAGAACAGCTTTTTCTTCACGTTTCTTAAGGCAGACAATCAATTCTAATATAGTTTAACCAAAAATATAAAAAAATTCAACTTAAAATCAATTATGAGATTATAAAACTATTTAAAGCGAGTAATAAGGCTTTTTGAAGGAATGGGTGACTATAAATGGACATTTCTTATCAATAAATGCTTTTTTCTTCATGTTTTCAAGATAGACATTCAGTTATATCTGTTTTAACCAAAAATACAAAATAATTCAGCTTAAAATCAATCATAAGATTACAAAATCATTTAAAGCGAGTAATAAGGCTTTCGAAGGCATGGGTGACTATAAATGGACTTTTTGAGTCAATGAAAGGCTTTTTCTTCACGTTTCTCAAGGTAAATATTTAATTATAATCTGTTTTAATAAAAAACATAAAAAAATTTTAACTTACAATGAATTATGCGATTATAAAATCATCTAAAGTGAGTACTAAGGCTTTTGAAGGAATAGGTGACTATAAATTGACTTTTCTTACCTATGAATGACTTTTTCTTCATATTTTTTGAGATAGACATTCAATTATACCTATTTTAGCAAAAAATGTAAAACAATTTAACCTGAATTCAATTATGATATTTCAAAACCATTCAAAGCGTGTAATAAGGCTTTTGAAGGAATGGGTGGCTATAAATAAACTTTTCTTGTAAATGAACGGCTTTTTCTTCACTTTTCCTGAGGCAGACATTCAATTCTAATATGTTATAACTAAAAATATAAAAAAATTCAATTTAATATCAATTACTAGATTATAAAACTATTTAAAGCGAGCAATAAGGCTTTCGAAGGAATAGGTGACTATAAATGGACTTTTCTTGCCAATGAATGGCTTTTTCTTCATGTTTTTTGATACAGACATTGAATTATATCTGTTTTAACTAAAAATATAAAGTAATTTAACTTAAAATCAAATATGAGATTACAAAATCACTTGTTCGAAGAAATGAGAGATTATAAATAGACTTTTCTTGCCAATGAATTCCTCTTTCTTCATGTTTTTCGATACAAACATTGAATTATATCTGTTTTAACCAAAAATATAAAGCAATTTAACTTAAAATCAAATATGAGATAACAAAACCACTTAAAGTGAGTAATAAGGATTTCAAAGGCTTGGGTGACTATAAATGGACGTTTCTAGTCAATGAATGACTTTTTCTTCATGTTTCTTAAGGCAGACATTCAATTATAATATGTTTTGACAAAAAATGTGAAAAAATTCAACCTAAAATCTATTATGAGATTATAAAACTATATAAAGTGAGTAGTAAGGCTTTTAAAGGAATGGGTGACTATAA
>NW_018397370.1:10199-10312 GCF_002168275.2 Theobroma umbraticum
CTTACCAATGAATGCCTTTTTCTTCACATTTTCTGAGGCAAACAATCAATTATAATTTGTTCTAGCCAAAAATGTAAAAAAATTGAACTTAAAATCAATTATACGACTATAAA
>NW_018397370.1:10331-10491 GCF_002168275.2 Theobroma umbraticum
AAGGCTTTTGAAAGAATGGGTGACTATAAATGAACTTTTCTTGCCAATAAATTTCTTTTTCTTCATCTTTCTTGAGACAAACATTGAATCAAAGTATGTTTTTACTAAAAATGTAAAAAAATTCAACTGAAAATTAATTATGAGATTACAAAACCATTTA
>NW_018397370.1:10885-11102 GCF_002168275.2 Theobroma umbraticum
GGCACACATTGAATTATAATCTATTTTGACCAAAAATGTAGAAAACTTTAACTTAAAATCAATTACAAGGTTACAAAACAATTTAAAGAGAGTAATAAAGCTTTCGAAAGCATGAGTGACTATAAATGGTCTTTTCTAGTCAATGAATGGCTTTTTCTTCATGTTTTCCATGTCAAACATTCAATTATATTTGTTTAACAAAAAATGTAAAAAAATT
>NW_018397370.1:11247-11616 GCF_002168275.2 Theobroma umbraticum
TTTTAATAAAAAAATTAAAAAATTCAACATAAAATGAATTATGAGATTATAAAACCATTTTAAGTAAGTAATAAGGCCTTTGATGGAATGAGTGACTATAAATGGCTTTTTTTACTAATGAATTGGTTTTTCTTTACGTTTTTCAAGGTAAAAATTCAATTATAGCTTGTTTCAACCAAAAATGTTAAAAAATTCAACTTAAAATCAATTACAAGATTGTAAAACCATTTGAAGCAGGTAATAAGGTTTCGAAGGCATGAGTTACTATAAATAGACTTTTCTAGTCAATGAATAAATTTTTCTTCACGTTTCCCAAGGAAATATTTGATTATAATCTGTTTTAATCAAAAAGGTAAAAAAATTCAACTT
>NW_018397370.1:11626-11779 GCF_002168275.2 Theobroma umbraticum
ATGAGATTATAAAACTATTTAAAGCGAGTAATAAGCTTTTGAAGGAAAACGTGACTATAAATGAACTTTTCTTGCCTCCGAATGGATTTTTCTTTATGTTTGTTAAGGCAGACATTCAATTATAGCTTGTTTTAGCTAAAAATGTAAAAAAAT
>NW_018397370.1:12143-12289 GCF_002168275.2 Theobroma umbraticum
AAATGGACATTTCTTGTCAATGAATACTTTTTTCTTCATGTTTTCAAGATAGACGTTAAATTATATCTGTTTTAACAAAAAATGTAAAAAATTTCAGCTTAAAATCAATTATGAGATTACAAAATCATTTAAAGCGAGTAATAAGG
>NW_018397370.1:12428-12786 GCF_002168275.2 Theobroma umbraticum
AAGTTTTTCAAGATAGACATTCAACTATAGTGTATTTTAGTGAAAAATGTAAAAAAATTCAATTTAAAATGAATTAGGAGATTATAATATCATTTAAAGTGAGTAATAAGGCTTTTAAAGGAATAGTGACTATAAATTGACTTTTCTTACCTATGAATAGCTTTTTCTTCACGTTTTTTGAGATAAACATTCAATTATAAATGGACTTTTTTTTATCAATGAACGGCTTTTTCTTCACATCTCTCGAGGTAAACAATCAATTCTAATATATTTTAATTAAAAATATAAAAAATTCAACTTAAAATCAATTATGAGATTGTAAAACCATTTCAAGCGAGTAATAAGGCTTTTGAAAGAA
>NW_018397370.1:12796-12924 GCF_002168275.2 Theobroma umbraticum
TAAATGGACATTTCTTGTCAATGAATGCTTTTTTCTTCATGTATTCAAGATAGATGTTCAATTATATCTGTTTAAACCAAAAATGTAAAAAAATTCAGCTTAAAATCAATTATGAGATTATAAAACTA
>NW_018397370.1:13237-13821 GCF_002168275.2 Theobroma umbraticum
AAGTTTTTCAAGATAGACATTCAACTATAGTGTATTTTAGTGAAAAATGTAAAACAATTTAACCTAAATTCAATTATGATATTGCAAAACCATTCAAAGCATCTAATAAGACTTTTGAAAGAATGGGTGTATTTTAGTGAAAAATGTAAAACAATTTAACATAAATTCAATTATGATATTGCAAAACCATTCAAAGCATCTAATAAGAATTTTGAAAGAATGAGTAGCTATAAATGGACTTTTCTTGTAAATGAATGGCTTTCTCTTAACCTTTCTTGAGGCAGACATTCAATTCTAATATGTTTTAACTAAAAATATAAAAAAATTCCACTTAATATCAATTACGAGATTATAAAACCATTTAAAGCAAGCAATAAGGCTTCCGAAGGAATGGGTGACTATAAATAGGCTTTTCTTACGAATGAATGCCTCTTTCTTCATTTTTTTGATATAGACATTCAATTATATCTGTTTTAACCAAAAATATGAAGAAATTTAACTTAAAATCAATTATGAGATTACAAAACCAATTAAAGCGAGTAATAAGGCTTTCGAAGGCTTGGGTGACTATAAATGGGCTTTTC
>NW_018397370.1:14161-14570 GCF_002168275.2 Theobroma umbraticum
CTAACCAAAAATGTAAAAACATTGAACTTAAAATCAATTATACGACTATAAAACCATGAAAAGTGAGTAATAAGGCTTTTGAAAGAATGGATGACTATAAACGGACTTTTCTTGCCAATGAATTTCTTTTTCTTCATGTTTCCTGATGCAAACATTCAATCAAAGTATGTTTTGGCTAAAAATGTAAAAAAAATTTAACTTAAAATCAATTATGAGATTACAAAACCATTTAAAGCAAGTAATAAGACTTTTGAAGGAATGGGTGACTAAAAATAGACTTTTCTTTTCAATGAATGACTTTTTCTTCATGCTTCTCGAGGTAAACAATCAATTGTAATTTGTTTTAACTAGAAACGTAAAAAAATTCAACTTAAAATCAATTACGAGATTATAAAACTATTTAAAGCGA
>NW_018397370.1:14797-15011 GCF_002168275.2 Theobroma umbraticum
TCCCAAGATAAACAATCAATTATAATATATTTTAACTAAAAACGTGAAAAAATTCAACTTAAAATCAATTACGAGCTTATAAAACCATTTCAAGCGAGTAATAAGGCTTTGAAGGCATGGCTGACTATAAATAGACTTTTCTAATCAATGAATGGCTTTCTCTTTACGTTTCCTGCTGCACACATTCAATTATAATCTGTTTTGACTAAAAATG
>NW_018397370.1:15160-15296 GCF_002168275.2 Theobroma umbraticum
GGTTACAAAACAATTTAAAGAGAGTAATAAGGCTTCCGAAAGTATGAGTGACTATAAATGGGTTTTTCTAGTCAATGAATGGTTTTTTCTTCATGTTTCTTAAGGCAAACATTCAATTATAATCTGTTTTAACTAA
>NW_018397370.1:15396-15568 GCF_002168275.2 Theobroma umbraticum
CCGTTATTTTATCTTTTAGCATCAATTCAAACTGCCAAGTAGAACGCTCTTAGTCGACTAAGTCGTTTCTATCTCTAAACTCAGTTTCTAGCAATAGGCTCTGTCTTTGAGCATTTTTGGCAGTACTCTCTTGGTTGACTGACAAACTTTCTTGGTCGATTGAGTCGTTTCT
>NW_018397370.1:15578-15856 GCF_002168275.2 Theobroma umbraticum
CCGGTTTCTGGCAGAATGCTTTTAGTCTACTAACTTGTCTCTTGGTCGACTAAGTGCTCTCTGTTTCACGATTTGCTTGAATCCTCTAGTTTCTCTTTTGAGTTTTATCCAACCAACTCCTTTGATTATTCAACTTAGAGGCTTGTCATTTCATTTGCTCACTTATAGCTCCTTATTCTCATGAGTTTTGATATTGTTTTTTGAATGATTAACTAATTAATGACATACATTTTTGTCCTGCACACTTAAATAATATAATTAGACACCAATGAATGGGA
>NW_018397370.1:16039-16150 GCF_002168275.2 Theobroma umbraticum
ACTTAGTCTTCTTTCTCTTTGTTTTTATCATTAAAATTGATATTCAAAACTCCCTCCTAATGAGTGCATCTAAATTTTCCTTTAATCCTTAGATCAAACTTTAATGAATGG
>NW_018397370.1:16324-16480 GCF_002168275.2 Theobroma umbraticum
CTATAATAATTTTAAAGCTAACAATCTCCCCCTTTTTGATATGACAAAACATTGGGAAAATTTGCATTTGAAATGATTTTTAAATCTCCCTCTCAATCTCCTCCTCAACATATGCATAAAATTTGCTCATAAACCTTCTCCCCTTTTTTGTTATAT
>NW_018397370.1:16822-16945 GCF_002168275.2 Theobroma umbraticum
CATATTTTAACTCCAATACCAAATGCTAAAGCTCAATATACCAATTGATAGATAAAGGTAAAATCTCTTCTTTTTGTAAAAGAACAATATCAATTATGAGAGATGGAATCATTTTAAAGCTCA
>NW_018397370.1:17321-17440 GCF_002168275.2 Theobroma umbraticum
ATTGGGAGAGAAATCATGAGCCTAGAATAAATGAGCACCCAAATGGATATTCAAATTATTTTCGCAATACTCAAGTATTCATGGAACCAAAAAAAAAAGTATGAGCATTTGAATAGATG
>NW_018397370.1:17650-17799 GCF_002168275.2 Theobroma umbraticum
ATTCATTATTTATTCTCAATATTAATCAACCAAGCAACATCAATCAAGCATTTCTAGGAAATTTCTTAATTCATCTATAAGAGCAACAACTCAATGAGAAATTAAAAAAAATAATCATTAAGCATTTTTAACAAGTATTCTTCAAAATC
>NW_018397370.1:17963-18166 GCF_002168275.2 Theobroma umbraticum
TCATGTATGAGAGTTATGATCAAATAAGCATAAACATGATTATAAGAAATAAAAAGGCTATCTTCCTTAATCATGATTCCAATTTTGTTCGGCAAGATGCAAGCATGAGTTCAATATAAACATATACCCATTCAAAAAATATACAGCCATTGAAGTTTAAGGTACATGCATTTTCTTAATAATTCATGATTCATGAGTGATAT
>NW_018397370.1:18176-18299 GCF_002168275.2 Theobroma umbraticum
TATTTAATTAAAGCACATTAGGCATTCATTGCTAACTAAAGCTATGGGCCATATTTTATTTGACATGTGAAATTGTTTATGGTGACCTATAAGCTAAAGTTGGATGCACACAAAATCTTTAGA
>NW_018397370.1:18442-18668 GCF_002168275.2 Theobroma umbraticum
GCATAGCTCAAGTCAAGTTATAGACTTCAAACCTTAAGGTCAAGCACAAAGGAAGATCATATCAGCATGCGTGTTGACTAATATAGTAGATGAACCAAGAATACTTTCATTCAGTTGAATGAGTTCATCCTAATCGAATAAGTACGCATAATCAAGAAATCAATTGTGAAATAGTCATTTGAGCTCAAACGTAAAATATATTTCAAGAATTGTTCCTAGATTAGCA
>NW_018397370.1:18998-19128 GCF_002168275.2 Theobroma umbraticum
TGAAAAACCAGAAAAGGTGCAAAACATGCAATATTCCAAGGTATAACGATCTCATGACATGGATTTGTGTGAGAAAAATTTAGAATTTCATTTCAACTATGTTAAAACATCATTTTGGACATGTATGATC
>NW_018397370.1:19373-19500 GCF_002168275.2 Theobroma umbraticum
TTAAACAATGTTTAAGCATAATATGCATCAAATTTAGCATTTTTTACAATTTTTCAACATATGGACAAAAATACCGTTGAGGTCATTCAAGCATTCATTTGCAATGAGATCAAGTTATAATAGCATT
>NW_018397370.1:19818-19942 GCF_002168275.2 Theobroma umbraticum
TTTTAATCAAAGAGAAAAAAAAAGATTTCACAAGAAAATCAATTGTTAAAGATTCAATCTTTCTTTGCAGACTTTTTAACTTGAAACATTCAAGATTAGACTTACTTTGTGAAAAATCATGAGC
>NW_018397370.1:20119-20309 GCF_002168275.2 Theobroma umbraticum
ACAAGTCATAAGTATTTTTATTATGAAACAAACTTGTTCAATTCATGAATCATTTGAAACTTAAAGAATGCCAACATTTTTCTCATATATGCTCGTATTGCTTTAAAGGTACCAATTAAAGTAGTCAAACTTTCAAGCTCATTATCAACCATCTTGAACTATTTAAACAAGTTCTAGAATGTAAATCACG
>NW_018397370.1:20405-20585 GCF_002168275.2 Theobroma umbraticum
GGCTCATATTTCTATCACATTATCCAACCTTCTATGTCTCAAAATTATGCACAAAAATCATTTTTCCTCAAAGAAGTAGTATGGAAAGAATTTCATAAATCATGAGAAAATTTTATAGAAATAATTTTCCATAATTAATCACTCTTAATAAAATAATTTTCTCAAAACAAGAATGATAAT
>NW_018397370.1:20595-20703 GCF_002168275.2 Theobroma umbraticum
TCAAATATAAGAACATACTCAATCATTAGATTCTTACTTTCTTGCAACTTATAATATGTATCATATCAAATCAAGTTGCATAGCCAAGATTTATCAATAAAGCTCAAC
>NW_018397370.1:20803-21312 GCF_002168275.2 Theobroma umbraticum
CATTTTTAGTCAAAACAGATTATAATTGAATGTGTGCAGCAGGAAACGTAAAGAAAAAACCATTCATTGACTAGAAAAGTCTATTTATAGTCAATCATTCCTTCAAAGCCTTATTACTCGCTTGAAATGGTTTTATAATCTCATCATTGATTTTAAGTTGAATTTTTTCACGTTTTTAGTTAAAACAAATTATAATTGATTGTTTGTCTTGGGAAGCATGAAGAAAAAGTCATTCATTGACAAGAAAAGTCTATTTTTAGTTACCCATTCTTTCAAAAGTCTTATTACTTGCTTTAAATGGTTTTATAATCTCGTAATCAATTTTAAGTTGAATTTTTTACGTTTTTAGTTAAAACAAATTATAATTGATTGTCTACCTCGGGAAGCGTGAAGAAAAAGCTATTCATTGAAAAGAAAAGTCTATTTTTAGTCACCCATTTCTTCAAAAGTCTTATTACTTACTTTAAATCATTTTGTCATCTCATAATTGATTTTAAGTTGAATTTTTT
>NW_018397370.1:21322-21616 GCF_002168275.2 Theobroma umbraticum
GCCAAAACATACTTTGATTGAATGTTTTCCTCAAGAAACATGAAGAAAAAAAAATTCATTCGCAAAAAAAGGTCCATTTATAGTCATCCATTCTTTCAAAAGCCTTATTACTCACTTTTAATGGTTTTATAGTCGTATAATTGATTTTAAGTTCAATGTTTTTATATTTTTGGTTATAACAAATTATAATTGAATGTCTATCTTGGGAAACGTGAAGGAAAAGGCATTTATTGGTAAGAAAATTCCATTTATAGTCACCCATTCATTCAAATGCCTTACTACTCACTTTAAATG
>NW_018397370.1:21626-21832 GCF_002168275.2 Theobroma umbraticum
CTCATAATTGATTTTAGGTTGAATTTTTTTCACTTTTTTTGTCAAAACAAATTATAATTGAATGTTTACCTTGAGAAACATGAAGAAACATGAAGAAAAAGTCATTCATTGACTAGAAAAAGTCCATTTATAGTCACCCAAGCCTTCGAAAGTCTCATTACTTGCTTTAATTGATTTTGTAATCTCATAATTGATTTTAAGTTAAA
>NW_018397370.1:21842-21944 GCF_002168275.2 Theobroma umbraticum
TTTTTGGTTAAAACAGATATAATTGAATGTCTGTATCAAAAAATATAAAGAAAGAGGCATTTATTGGTAAGAAAAGCCCATTTATAGTCACCTATTCCTTTG
>NW_018397370.1:21954-22153 GCF_002168275.2 Theobroma umbraticum
TGCTTGCTTTAAATGGTTTTATAATCTCGTAATTGATATTAAGTGAAATTTTTTTATATTTTTGGTTAAAATATTTTAGACTTGAATGTCTGCCTTAAGAAAGGTTAAAAAAAAGCTATTCATTTACAAGAAAAGTCCATTTATAGTCACCTATTCCTTCAAAAGTCTTATTAGACGCTTTGAATGGTTTTGTAATATC
>NW_018397370.1:22163-22303 GCF_002168275.2 Theobroma umbraticum
TTAGGTTAAATTGTTTTACATTTTTGACTAAAATACACTATAATTGAATGCCTAACTTGAAAAACTTGAAGAAAAAGTCATTTACAGGCATGAAAAGTCAATTTATAGTCACCCATTCCTTCAAAAGCCTTATTACTCGC
>NW_018397370.1:22325-22612 GCF_002168275.2 Theobroma umbraticum
TAATTCATTTTAAGTTGAATTTTTTTATATTTTTTATTAAAAATAGATTATAATTGAATGTTTACCTTGAGAAATGTGAAGAAAAAGCCATTCATTGACTTGAAAATTTCTTTTATAGTCACCCATGTTGTCAAAAGCCTTATTACTCGTTTTAAATAGTTTTGTAATCTCATAATTGATTTTAAGCTGATCTTTTTTGCATTTTTTGTTTAAATAGATATAATTGAACGTCAATCTTGAAAACATGAAGAAATAAGCATTCATTGACAAGAAATGTCCATATATAG
>NW_018397370.1:22622-22734 GCF_002168275.2 Theobroma umbraticum
TTTCAAAAGCCTTATTACTCGCTTGAAATAGTTTTATAATCTCGTAATTGATTTTAAGTTAAATTTTTTCATATTTTTGATTAAAATATATTAAAATTGATTGTTTGCCTCG
>NW_018397370.1:22744-22834 GCF_002168275.2 Theobroma umbraticum
AGAAAAAGTCATTCATTGATAAAAAAGAAGTCTATTTATTGTAACCCATTCCTTTAAAAGCCTTATTACTCGTTATAAATAGTTTTGAAA
>NW_018397370.1:22934-24319 GCF_002168275.2 Theobroma umbraticum
CAGATTATAATTGAATGTCTACCTTGAAAAACATGAAGAAAAAGCTATTCATTGATTAGAAAAGTCAATTTATAGTCACCTAAACTTTCGAAAGC
Organism: Theobroma umbraticum; assembly: GCF_002168275.2. Lineage (NCBI taxonomy): Eukaryota > Viridiplantae > Streptophyta > Magnoliopsida > Malvales > Malvaceae > Theobroma > Theobroma umbraticum. The sequence continues at coordinate 23,030 of NW_018397370.1, forward strand.
CTTATTACTTGCTTTAAGTGGCTTTGTAATCTCATAATTGATTTTAAGTTAAATTTCTTTACTTCTTTGGTTAAAACAGATGCAATTGAATGTCTGTATCAAAAAACTTGAACAAAAAAGCATTCATTGGTAAGAAAAGTCAATTTATAGTCACCCATTCCTTCGAAAGCCTTATTTCTTACTTTAAATGGTTTTATAATCTTGTAACTGATATTCAATTGATTTTTTTTATATTTTTGATTAAAACATATTAGAATTGAATGTTTGCCTTAAGAAAGGTGAAGAAAAAGCCATTCATTTACAAGAAAAGTCTATTTATAGCCACCTATTTGTTTAAAAGCCTTATTACACGCTTTGAATGGTTTTGTAATCTCAAAATTGAATTTAGGTTAAATTGTTCTACATTTTTGGCTAAAATAGACTATGATTGAATGTTTATCTAAAGAAACGTGAAGAAAAAGCCATTCATAGGCATGAAAAGTCAATTTATAGTCACCCATTCTTTCAAAAACCTTATTACTCGCTTTAAATGATTTTATAATCTCATAAGTCATTTCAAGTTGAATTTTTTATACTTTTTATTAAAACAGATTATAATTGAATGTTTACCTTAAGAAATGTGAAGAAAAAGCCATTCATTGACTAGAGAAGTCCATTTATAGTCACACATGCCTTCAAAAGCCTTATTACTCGCTATAAATGGTTTTGTAATCTCATAATTGATTTTAAGTTGAATGTTTTTATATTTTTAGTTAAAATATATTAGAATTGATTGTCTGGCTCAAGAAACGTAAAGAAAAAGTCATTCATTGATAAAAAAAGTCTATTTATAGCAACTCATTCTTTTAAAAGCCTTATTACTCGCTTGAAATGGTTTTGAAATCTCATAATTATTTTTAATTCAATTTTTTTATATTTTTGGCTGAAACAAGCTATAATTGAATGTTTGCCTTAAAAAATGCGAAGAAAAAGCAATTCATAGGCAAGAAAAGTTCATTTATAGTCACGCTTTCCTTCAAAAGCCTTATTACTCGCTTTGAATAGTTTTATAATCTTATAATTGATTTCAAGTTAAATTTTTTTACTTTTTTGGTTAAAACATATTATAATTGAATTTCTGCCTTGGAAAATATGAAGAAAAAGTCATTCATTGACTAAAAAAGTCCATTTATAGCCACCCATGCTTTCGAAAGCCTTATTACTAGTTTTAAATAGTTTTATAATCTCGTCATTGATTTTGAGTTGAATTTTTTTATATTTTTAGTTGAAACAAGCTATAATTGAATTTTT
>NW_018397370.1:24329-24432 GCF_002168275.2 Theobroma umbraticum
ACATAAAGAAAAAGCCATTCATTAGCCAAAAAAGCTATTTATAGTCACCCATTCCATCAAAGGCCTTATTACTTGCTTAAAATGATTTTATAATCTCACAATT
>NW_018397370.1:24532-25163 GCF_002168275.2 Theobroma umbraticum
CTTTACGTTTCCTGCTGCACACATTCAATTATAATCTGTTTTGACTAAAAATGTAGAAAAATTTAACTTAAAATCAATTATGAGGTTACAAAACAATTTAAAGAGAGCAATAAGGCTTTCGAAAGTATGAGTGACTATAAATGGGCTTTTCTAGTTAATGAATGGTTTTTTCTTCATGATTCTTAAGGCAAACATTCAATTATAATCTGTTTTAGCTAAAAATGTAAAAACATTCAACTTAAAATGAACTATGAGATTATAAAACCATTTAAAGCGAGTAATAAGGCTTTGGAAGGAATGGGTGACTACAATTGGAGCTTTCTTGCCAATAAATGACTTTTCTTCACATGTCCAGAGACTGACATTATATTATAATCAATTTTTCAAAAAATTAAAAAATTTAACTTAAAATGAATTGTGAGATTATAAAATCATTTTAAGCAAGTAATAAGGCCTTTGATGGAATGAGTGACTATAAATAGCTTTCTTTGCTAATGAATGACTTTTTCTTTACGTTTTTCAAGGTAAAAATTCAATTATAGCTTGCTTCAACCAAAAATGTAAAAAAGTTCAACTCAAAATCAATTACGAGATTATAAAACCATTTAAAGCGAGTAATAAGACTTTCGAA
>NW_018397370.1:25468-25743 GCF_002168275.2 Theobroma umbraticum
AAAGCGTGACTATAAATGAACTTTTCTTGGCTATGAATTACTTTTTCTTCACATTTTTTAAGGCAGACATTCAATTATAGCTTGTTTTAGCCAAAAATATAAAAAATTGAACTTAAAAATAATTATTAGATTTCAAAACCATTGAAAACGAGTAATAAGGCTTTCGAAAGAATGAGTTGCTATAAATAGACTTTATTTATCAATGAATAGCTTTTTCTTTATGTTTCTCGAGACAGACAACCAATTCTAATATATTTTAACTAAAAATGTAAAAA
>NW_018397370.1:25753-25828 GCF_002168275.2 Theobroma umbraticum
AAAATCAATTACGAGATTATAAAATTGTTTAAAGCAAGTAATAAGGCTTTTGAAGGTATGAGTGACTATAAATGG
>NW_018397370.1:25838-25943 GCF_002168275.2 Theobroma umbraticum
TCAATGAATACTTTTTTCTTCATGTTTTCAAGATAGACATTCAATTATATTTGTTTTAACTAAAAATATAAAAAAATTCAGCTTAAAATCAATTATGAGATTACA
>NW_018397370.1:26260-26396 GCF_002168275.2 Theobroma umbraticum
AATCAAAGCGTGTAATAAGACTTTTGAACAAATAGGTGGCTATAAATAGACTTTTCTTGTCAATGAATGGCTTTTTCTTCACGCTTCCTGAAGCAGACAATCAATTGTAATTTGTTTTAACTAAAAATGTAAAAAA
>NW_018397370.1:26496-26661 GCF_002168275.2 Theobroma umbraticum
AGAAAATATCTTCTCATGAAAATTGAATGTTCAAATGCTAATCTAGGAACAATTTTTGAAATATATTTTACGTTTGAGCTTAAATGACTATTTCAAAATTGATTTCTTGAGTATGCATACTTATTCGATTAGGATGAACTCATTCAACTTAATGAAAGTATTCTT
>NW_018397370.1:26680-26894 GCF_002168275.2 Theobroma umbraticum
TCAACACGCATGCTGATATGATTTTCCTTTGTGCTTGACCTTAAGGTTTGAAGTATATAACTTGACTTGAGCTATGCATTTGAACATGAATGTAATTGTCAAGTTTGAAGTATATTGTGAGTTGATGTAATTTTAACTATGTCTTCATTGAGCCTTAACGTTTACATGATCAAAAGATTTTGTGTGCATCCAACTTTAGCTTATAGGTCACCAT
>NW_018397370.1:27228-27357 GCF_002168275.2 Theobroma umbraticum
ATTTGATCATAACTCTCATACATGATTAAAATAAATGCAAAATGCTTTGGTCATTCTTCATTAATAATGATATGCCTTTTTGTGAAAGTTCTCCTTGAATTGACAATTTTCATATATATTTTGGAAAAT
>NW_018397370.1:27626-27757 GCF_002168275.2 Theobroma umbraticum
GATGATTGATAATTCTTGATGATAATTGAGAATGATGCTTGAAGACTAATGATTACTTAGACATGCCGAGGAGCTACTTTGCAAATATTTCTTGAAATGTGAGAATTTGATGCATATGTTGAACATCTATT
>NW_018397370.1:27828-27940 GCF_002168275.2 Theobroma umbraticum
GTGCTCATTTATTCTAGGCTCATATTTCTCTCCCAATGTTTGATCTATTAAGGATCTTTAACAATTTTTTGTTGAGTTTATGATTTCTTAAGGGGGAGCCAATGATTGTCAT
>NW_018397370.1:28410-28544 GCF_002168275.2 Theobroma umbraticum
TATCTTTTCTCACTTGAGCTTTAAATTGATCACATCTTTCTTGAATGTTTTGAGACTTAAAGTTGATATGCATGGAATGTTTAATGATAAAGGAAGTCTTTACTAGTGCTTTACCATTTGATATAATGAGCTTT
>NW_018397370.1:28685-28895 GCF_002168275.2 Theobroma umbraticum
ATTGGAGTTAAAATATGGCTTATGTGCTTATTGAACATCTTTATGATTATCTCTTTTGAACTTCATAATTGTTATGTCCACGTTTTGCTTATAGATATATATACTGTGGCTTTCTCATTGATGATTCTCTTGATGAATTAATACTTGAATGTGCTAAATGGATATATTTCTTAATGACTTGGTTGAGGATATTAAGTGCATATATATAAT
>NW_018397370.1:28918-29169 GCF_002168275.2 Theobroma umbraticum
TATTCATGGTTTTAATACTTATATTCTTCACGGATTTTTCTAACCATTATTTCTTAAGCTTAAGGTTTAGTGGTCACTCTTCTTTATATTTTTGATATAACAAAAAGGGGGAGAAGGTATATGAGCAAATCTAATGCGTATGTTGAGGGGGAGATTGAGAGGGAGATTTTAAAATCATTTCAAATGCAAATTTACTCAATGTTTTGTCATATCAAAAATGGAGAGATTGTTAGCTTTAAAATTATTATACT
>NW_018397370.1:29179-29266 GCF_002168275.2 Theobroma umbraticum
ACAAAATGATCAAATTTGCTGGAACATTACTTAAGTAATCCTTGACAATTGCTTGAAATGATTTAACTCCCATGCATTTGTTCTTAC
>NW_018397370.1:29960-32721 GCF_002168275.2 Theobroma umbraticum
GAGCTATAAGTGAGCAAATGAAATGAGAAGTCTCTAAGTTGAATAATCAAAGGAATTGGTTGAATAAAACTCAAAAGAGAAGCTGACGGGTTCAAGCAAATCATGAAACAGAGAGCACTTAGTCGACCAAGAGACAGAGTTAGTCGACTAAGAGCATTCTGCTAGAAATCGGATTTAGAAACAGAAACGACTCAATCGACCAAGAAAGTTTGTCAGCCAACCAAAAGGTACTGCTAGAAATGCTCAAAGACAGAGCCTATTGCTAGAAATGCTCAAAGACAGAGCCTATTGCTAGAAACTAAGTTCAGAGACAGAAACAACTTAGTCAACTAAGTGATATCGATTAGTTGACTAAGAGCATTCTGTCCGGCAGTTTGAACTGACGCTAAAAGACAAAATAACGGGCAGAATTGCTCCCAAACTGTTTTCAACAGCCAGAATCTATCCAGCTGTCAACAGAGTTGATTTTTCAAGTATAAAAACACCTCCCAACAACCAAGCATCAAATTTGAAGGCTTCCAAGATCAAAAACAGCTCAGAAACCTCAAGAACACTCTGCATATTTTCTGCACTTTACTCCAATCTTTGTAACAAAGTTAAGAACTTCATCTTGTATCATCAGATCAGGTTAGTGATCATAGGTACTTCTTTATTTCTTTTTTTCTTGATTGCTTAGAGTGTGCAAGACACTCTAAGGAGATTAATCAAGCTTGGGTTAGCTTGATTAAGTGCAAATGTTCTAACTAAGCCTGAAAAAGTTAGTTTTTGGATTTTGGTTGATCCCAGGAAAAACCATTGTTGAAGGTTGTGGATGAGCCTTTGAAAAGCCATTGTTGAAGATTGTGGCTGAGCCTGTGAAAAGTCATTGTAAAAGCTTGGTGAAAGCTTGAAAATTTTATCATTCATAGTGATTTGATTTGGAAAATCCTTGGTTGAACAATCAAGCTAGTGGATGTAGGTCTTTGATCGGACCAGTATAAATCTTTGTGTTTTGTATTTGCTGTTTTATTCTTGATTTCATTCCTTGTTAGATTATTCCTTATCTTGCATTTAACTTCCCATCATTGAAGTTAAAATTGCCCCCAGAAATAGAGCTCAAATCTTGTAAGAGTCAAAAAGTGCTATTCACCTCCCTTCTAGCACATTTACTTGGGACCAACAAAAAAGTCTATTTATAGTCACCCATTCCGTCAAAGCCATATTACTCGCTTTAAATGGTTTTATAATCTCGTAATTGATTTTAAGTTGAATTTTTTTACATTTTTAGTTAAAACAAATTATAATTGATTGTTTGCCTCGGGAAGCGTGAAGAAAAAGCCATTCATTGACAAGAAAAGTCTATTTTTAGTCACGCTTTTCTTCAAAAGTCTTATTACTCGCTTTAAATGGTTTGTTGTCACATAATTGATTTTAAGTTGAATTTTTTAACATTTTTAGTCAAAACATACTTTGATTGAATGTTTGCCTCAAGAAATATGAAGAAAAAGAAAGTCATTAGTAAGAAAAGTCCATTTATAATCACCCATACTTTCAAAAGCCTTATTATTCGCTTTAAATAGTTTTATAATCTCATAATTGATTTTAAGTTGAATTTTTTTACATTTTTTGTTGAAACAAGCTATAATTGAATTTTTGTCTCAAAAAACGTAAAGAAAAAGACATTCATTAGCAAAAAAAGTCATTTATAGTCACTCATTCCATCAAAGGCCTTATTACTTGCTTAAAATGGTTTTATAATCTCATAATTCATTTTAAGTTCAATTTTTTTAATTTTTTTGTTAAAATAGAATATAATAGAATGTCAGTCTTTAGACATATGAAGAAAAAGCCATTTATTGGCGAAAAAGCTCCATTTGTAGTTACCCATTCCTTTCAAAGCCTTATTTCTCGTTTTAAATGGTTTTATAATCTCATAATTCATTTTAAGTTGAATATTTTACATTTTTAGTTAAAACAGATTATAATTGAATGCTTGCCTTGAGAAACATGAAGAAAAAGCCATTCATTGACTAGAAAAGCCCATTTATAGTCATCCATGCTTTCGAAAGCCTTATTACTCTCTTTAAATTGTTTTGTAATCTTGTAATTTATTTTAAGTTAAATTTTTCTACATTTTTAGTTAAAACAGATTATAATTGACTGTGTGTTGCAGGAAACGTAAAGAAAAAACTATTCATTGACTAGAAAAGTCTATTTATAGTCACCCATGTCGTCAAAGTATTATTACTCGCTTTAAAGGGTTTTATAATCTCAAAATTGATTTTAAGTTTAATTCTTTTACAGTTTTAGTTAAAACAAATTATAATTGATTGTCTGTCTTGGGAAACGTGTAGAAAAAATCATTCATTGATAAGAAAAGTCTATTTTTAGTCACGTTTTTCTTCAAAAGTCTTATTTCTCGCTTTAAATAGTTTTGTAATCACATAATTAATTTTAAGTTGAATTTTTTAACATTTTTAGTCCAAACATACTTTGATTGGATGTTTTCCTCAAGAAACTGAAGAAACAGAAATTCATTAGCAAGAAAAGGTCCATTTTAGTTTCCATATCTTTGTCTTTCAAAAGCCTTATTACTCACTTTAAACAGTTTTATAGTCGTATAATTAATTTTAAGTTCAATGTTTTTACATTTTTGTTGGAACAAATTATAATTGAATGTTTACATCACGAAACGTGAAGAAAGAGGCATTCATTTGTAAGAAAATTCTATTTATAGTCACTCATTCCTTCAAAAGCCTTACTACTAACTTTAAATAGTTTT
>NW_018397370.1:32731-32836 GCF_002168275.2 Theobroma umbraticum
AATTGATTTTAGGTTGAATTTTTTCACATTTTTTGTCAAAACAGATAATAATTGAATGTTTGCTTCTAGAAACATGAAGAAAAAGCCATTCATTGACTAGAAAAG
>NW_018397370.1:32846-33199 GCF_002168275.2 Theobroma umbraticum
GTCACCCAAGCCTTCGAAAGCCTTATTACTCGCTTTAAGTGGTTTCGTAATCTCATAATTGATTTTAAGTTAAATTTCTTTACATTTTTAGTTAAAACAGATATAATTGAATGTTTGTATCGAAAAACATGAAGAAAGAGGCATTCATTGGCAAGAAAAGTCCATTTTTAGTCACCCATTCTATCGAAAGCCTTATTGCTTGCTTTAAATGGTTTTATAATATCGTTAGTGATATTAAGTTGAATTTTTTTATATTTTTAGTTAAAACATATTAGAATTGAATGTCTGCCTCAAAAAAGGCGAAGCAAAAGCCATTCATTTACAACAAAAGTCTATTTCTAGCAACTCATTCC
>NW_018397370.1:33219-33377 GCF_002168275.2 Theobroma umbraticum
TGAATGGTTTTGTAATATCATAATTGAATTTAGGTTAAATTGTTTTACATTTTTAGCAAAAATAGACTATAATTAAATGTCTATCTCAAAAAACATGAAGAAAAAGCCATTTATAGGCAAGAAAAGTCAATTTATTGTCACCCATTCCTTTAAAAGCC
>NW_018397370.1:33387-33528 GCF_002168275.2 Theobroma umbraticum
CTTTAAATGATTTTATAATATCATAATTCATTTTAAGTTGAATTTTTTTACCTATTTTGTTAAAACAGATTATAATTGAATGTTTACCTCAAGAAACATGAAGGAAAAGTGATTCATTGACTAGAAAAGTCTATTTATAGT
>NW_018397370.1:33538-33703 GCF_002168275.2 Theobroma umbraticum
TTCAAAAGCCTTATTACTCACTTTAAATAATTTTGTAATCTCATAATTGATTTTAAGCTGAATTTTTTTATATTCTTGGTTAAAACAGATATAATTGAATGTTTATCTTAAAAACATGAAGAAAAAAGTATTCATTGACAAGAAATATCCATTTATAGTCACTCA
>NW_018397370.1:33713-34056 GCF_002168275.2 Theobroma umbraticum
AGCCTTATTACTCACTTTAAACGGTTTTATAATCTCGTAATTGATGTTAAGTTGAATTTTTTTATATTTTTGATGAAAATATATTAAAATTGATTATCTACCTTAAGAAACGTGAAGAAAAAGCTATTCATTGATAAAAAAAAGTCTATTTATAACAACCTATTCTTTCAAAAGCCTTATTACTCGCTTTAAATGGTTTAGAAATCTCATAATTATTTTTAAGATCAATTTTTTTACATTTTTTTGCTAAAACAAGCTGTAATCGAATGTTTGCCTTGAAAAATGTGAGGAAAAAGCCATTTATAGGCAAAAAAAGTTCATTTATAGTCACGCTTTCCTTCAA
>NW_018397370.1:34084-34236 GCF_002168275.2 Theobroma umbraticum
ATCTCATAATTGATTTTAAGTTGAATTTTTTTACCTTTTTGGTTAAAACATATTATAATTAAATGTCTGTCTTGAGAAACGTGAAGAAAAAGTGATTCAATGACTAGAAAAGTCTATTTATAGTCACCCATGCCTTCGAAAGCCTTATTACT
>NW_018397370.1:34264-34412 GCF_002168275.2 Theobroma umbraticum
GATTTTAAGTTGAAGTTTTTAACATTTTGGGTTAAAACAAGCTATAATTGAATTTTTACCTCCAAAAACATCAAGAACAAGCCATTCATTAGCAAAAAAAGTAATTTATAGTCACCCATTCCATTAAAGGCCTTATTACTTGCTTAAA
>NW_018397370.1:34422-34619 GCF_002168275.2 Theobroma umbraticum
AATCTCATAATTCATTTTAAGTTTAATTTTTTAATTTTTTTATTAAAACAGATTATAATAGAATGTTAGTCTCTAGACATGTGAAGAAAAAGCCATTTATTGGTGAGAAAGCTCCATTTGTAGTCACCCATTCCTTCCAAAGTCTTATTGCTCGCTTTAAATGATTTTATAATCTCATAATTCATTTTAAGTTGAAT
>NW_018397370.1:34636-34810 GCF_002168275.2 Theobroma umbraticum
TAAAACAGATTATAATTGAATGTTTGCCTTAGGAAACGTGAAGAAAAAACCATTCATTGACGAGAAAAACTTATTTACAGTCACCCATGCTTTCGAAACCCTTACTTTTCTCTTTAAATTGTTTTGTAATCTCGTAATTGATTTTAAGTTGAATTTTTTTACATTTTTTGTCAA
>NW_018397370.1:35227-35326 GCF_002168275.2 Theobroma umbraticum
TTTTTTAACATTTTTAGTCAAAACATACTTTGATTGAATGTTTGCCTCAAGAAACATGAAAAAAAAAGAAATTCATTGGCAAGAAAAGTTCATTTATAG
>NW_018397370.1:35336-35513 GCF_002168275.2 Theobroma umbraticum
TTTCAAAAGCCTTATTACTCACTTTAAATGGTTTTATAGTTGTCTAATTGATTTTAAGTTCAATGTTTTTACAGTTTTGGTAAGAATAAATTATAATTAAGTGTCTACCTCAGGAACCATGAAAAAAAAGGCATTCATTGGCAAGAAAATTCTATTTATAGTCACCCATTCCTTCAA
>NW_018397370.1:35523-35642 GCF_002168275.2 Theobroma umbraticum
ACTCACTTTAAATGGTTTTATAATCTCATAATTGATTTTAGGTTAAATTTTTCAATTTTTTTGTCAAAACAGATTATAATTGAATGTCTACCTTGAAAAACATGAAGAAAAAGCTATTC
>NW_018397371.1:0-111 GCF_002168275.2 Theobroma umbraticum
ACTATAAATGGACTTTTCTTGCCAATGAATATCTTTTTCTTCATGTTTCTTAAGACAGACATTCAATTATAGTCCATTCTAACCAAAGATGTAAAATATTCAACTTAAAAT
>NW_018397371.1:121-251 GCF_002168275.2 Theobroma umbraticum
ATTATAAAACCATTTAAAGCAAGGAAAAAAGTTTTTGAAGGAATGGCCAACTATAAATTGAATTTTCTTACCAATGAATACCTTTTTCTTTATGTTTCTCAAGGAAAACATTCAATTATAGTTTGTTTTA
>NW_018397371.1:261-388 GCF_002168275.2 Theobroma umbraticum
TAAAAAATTCAACTTAAAATCAATTCTAAGATTATAAAACCATTTAAAGTAAGTAATAAGGTTTTTAACGGAATGGGTTACTGTAAATGGACTTCTCTTGCTAATGAATGCTTTTTTCTTCACGTTT
>NW_018397371.1:467-613 GCF_002168275.2 Theobroma umbraticum
TAAAATCATTTAAAGTGAGTAATTAGGTTTTTGAAGCAATGGGTGACTATAAACGGACTTTTCTTGCCAATGGCTACCTCTTTATTCATGTTTTTTAAGATAAACATTCAATTATAATATGTTCTAACAAAAAATATAAAAATATT
>NW_018397371.1:835-1084 GCF_002168275.2 Theobroma umbraticum
AAATCAATTATGAGATTATAAAACTATTTAAATCAAGTAATAAGGGTTCTGAAGGAATGAGAGACTATAAATTGATTTTTCTTACCAATGAATATCTTTTTCTTCATGTCTCCCAAGGCAGACATTCAATTATAATTTGTTCTAACTAAAATGGTAAAACTATTCAACTTAAAATCAATTATGATATTATAAAATAATTTAAAGCATGAAATAAGGCTTTTAAAGGAATGGACAACTATAAATGGACTT
>NW_018397371.1:1094-1189 GCF_002168275.2 Theobroma umbraticum
TGAATACCTTTTTCTTCACATTTTTCAAGGTGGACATTTAATTGTAGTCTATTTTAAGCAAAAATGTAAAAAAAATTCAATTTAAAATCAATTAT
>NW_018397371.1:1199-1563 GCF_002168275.2 Theobroma umbraticum
AACCATTTAATGTGAGTAATAAAGCTTTTGCAGGAATGGATGAATATAAATAGACTTTTCTTGCTAATGAATGGCTTTTTCTTCATGTTTCCTGAGACAGAAATTCAATTATAATTTGTTTTAATCAAAATATAACAAAATTCTACTTAAAATCAATTTTGAGTTTATAAGACTATTTAAAGTGAGTAATAACACTTTGGAAGAAATAGGTCACTACAAATGAACTTTTTTTGCCAATGAATATCTTATTTTTCACAGTTTTCAAGGTTGACATTGAATTATGGTTTGTTTTCACCAAAAATGTAAAAAAAATTCCATTTAAAATCAATTATAAGATTATAAAACCATTTAAAGTGAGTAATAA
>NW_018397371.1:1573-2018 GCF_002168275.2 Theobroma umbraticum
GGAATGGGTGACTATAATGGACTTTTCTTACGAATGAATGCCTTTTCTCTCATGTTTTTCTAGACAGATATTCAATTATAATCTGTTTTAGCCAACAATGTAAATATATTGAACTTCAAATCAACTATGAGATTATAAAACCAATTTAAAGTGAGTAGTAAGGATTTTGTAGGAATGGGTAACTATAAATGAACTTTCCTTGCCAATGAATGCTTTTTTTTTCACGTTTCTTGAGGCAAACATTCAATGGTATTCTGTTTTAATCAAAAATGTAAAAAAAAATCAACTTAAAATCAATTGAGATTATAAAATCTTGTAAAGAGAGTAATAACGCTTTTGAAGGATTGAGAGAATATAAATGAACTTTTCTTACAAATGAATGCCTTTCCCGTCATGTTTCTTGAGGTAGACATTCAATTATAATCTGTTTTAACTAAAAATATAA
>NW_018397371.1:2035-2206 GCF_002168275.2 Theobroma umbraticum
TCAATTACAAGATTTTAAAACCATTTAAAGTAAGTAATAAGGCTTTATAAGGCAGAAGTGACTATCAATGGACTTTTCTAGTCAATGAAATGCTTTTACTTTACGTTTCTCAAGATAGACATTTAATTATAATATGTTTTAACTAAAAATGTAAAAAAATTCAACTTAAAA
>NW_018397371.1:2216-2414 GCF_002168275.2 Theobroma umbraticum
GATTATAAAACCATTTAAAGTGAGTAATAAGGCTTTCGAAGGTATGGGTGACCATAAATGGACTTTTCATACTAATGAATAGTTTTTTCTTCATGTTTCCTAAGGCAAAAATTCAACTATAATTTGTTTTAACAAAAACTACAGAAAAATTTAACTTAAAATCAATTATGAGATTATAAAACCATTTAAAGCAAGTAA
>NW_018397371.1:2651-2795 GCF_002168275.2 Theobroma umbraticum
AAAGTGAGTAATAAGACTTTTGAAGGAATGGATGACTATAAATAGACTTTTCTTTCCAATGAATACTTTTTTCTTTATATTTCTCAAGGAAGACATTCAATTTTAGTCTGCTTTAAGCAAAAATATAAAAAAATTCAACTTAAA
>NW_018397371.1:3067-3222 GCF_002168275.2 Theobroma umbraticum
GTCAATGAATGTCTTTTTTTCATGTTTTTCGAGGTAGACATTGAATTATGGTTTGTTTTGACCAAAAATATAAAACAATTTCACTTAAAATCAAATATGAGTTTATAAAATCATATAAAGCAAGTAATAACGCTTTTGAAGGAATGGATGACTAT
>NW_018397371.1:3232-3355 GCF_002168275.2 Theobroma umbraticum
TTCTTGCCAACGAATGCCTTTTTTCTCATGTTTTCCTAGGTAGATATTCAATTATAATCTATTTTAATTAAAAATGTAAAAATATTGAACTTAAAATTATGATATTATAAAACCATTTAAAGT
>NW_018397371.1:3455-3571 GCF_002168275.2 Theobroma umbraticum
TTTATAATATCATAATTTTAAGTTCAATATTTTTACATTTTTGGTTAAAATAGATTATAATTAAATATCTACCTAGGAAAACATGAGAAAAAAGGCATTCATTGGCAAGAAAAGTC
>NW_018397371.1:3581-3718 GCF_002168275.2 Theobroma umbraticum
CATCCATTCCTTCAAAAGCGTTATTACTCGCTTTATATGATTTTATAATCTCACAATTGATTTTAAGTGAAATTGTTTTACATTGGTCAAAACAAACCATAATTCAATGTCTACCTCAAAAAACATGAAAAAAAGAC
>NW_018397371.1:4125-4250 GCF_002168275.2 Theobroma umbraticum
TTACTCACTTTAAATGGTTTTTTAATCTCATAATTGATTTTAAGTTGAATTTTTCTATAGTTTTAGTTAAAGCAAATTATAGTTGAATGTTTGCCTTAGGAAACATGAAGAAAAAGTTATTCATT
>NW_018397371.1:4525-4696 GCF_002168275.2 Theobroma umbraticum
ATATTATAATTGAATGTCTACCTCGAGAAACGTAAAGTAAAAGCATTTCATTGATTAGAAAAGTCCATTGATAGTCACTTTTGCCTAATAAAGCCATATTACTTACTTTAAATGGTTTTAAAATCCTGTAATTGATTTTAAGTTGAACGTTTTTATATTTTTAGTTAAAAT
>NW_018397371.1:5068-5201 GCF_002168275.2 Theobroma umbraticum
TTATTACTCACTTTAAATAGTTTTATAATCTTATAATTGATTTTAAGTGGAATTGTTTTTACATTTTTGGTGAAAACAAACCATAATTCAATGTCTACCTTGAAAAATGAGAAAAACAAGATATTCATTGACA
>NW_018397371.1:5211-5339 GCF_002168275.2 Theobroma umbraticum
ATTTGTAGTGACCTATTTCTTCCAAAGCTTTTTACTCACTTTAAATAGTTTTATAAACTCAAAATTGATTTTAAGTAGAATTTTGTTATATATTGGTTAAAACAAATTATAATTGAATTTCTGTCTCA
>NW_018397371.1:5715-5876 GCF_002168275.2 Theobroma umbraticum
TAAATGGTTTTATAATCTCATAATTGATTTTAAGTTGAATTTTTCTTCATTTTTAGTTTAAATAGATTATAGTTGAATATCTACCTTAAGAAACATGAAGAAAACGATATTCATTGGTAAGAAAAGTCTGTTTATAGTCACCCATTCCTTGAAAAGCCTAA
>NW_018397371.1:5976-6134 GCF_002168275.2 Theobroma umbraticum
AAATGGACTTTGCTTGCCAATGAATACTTTTTTCTTCACATTTCCTAAGGTAGGTATTCAATTATTATCTATTTCAACTAAAAATACAGAAAAATTCAACTTAGAATCGATTAGGAGATTATAAAACTATTTAAAATGAGTAATAAGGCCTTTAAAGG
>NW_018397371.1:6597-6762 GCF_002168275.2 Theobroma umbraticum
GGTGACTATAAATGGATTTTTCTTGCCAATGACTACCTTTTCCTTCACATTTCTTAAGGCAAAAGTATACTTATAATGTGGTTTAACCAAAAATGCAAAAATATACAAACCTAAAATCAATTATGAGATTATAAAACCATTTAAAACGAGTAATAACGCTTTCGA
>NW_018397371.1:7249-7576 GCF_002168275.2 Theobroma umbraticum
TCAATTATGATATTATAAAACCATTTAACGTGAGCAACAAGGCTTTTAATGGAATGGGTGACTATAAATGGACTTTTCTTGTCGATGATAGGCTCTCTCTTCATGTTTCTTAAGGTAGACATTTTGTTATAATCTGTTTTAACAAAAAATGTAAAAAAATTCAAGTTCAAATCAATTATGAGATTATAAAACTGTTTAAAATGATTAATAAGGCTTTCAAAAACACAGGTGACTATAAATAGATTTTTCTAGTCAATGAATGGCTCTTTCTTCACATTGCTCGAGGCAGATATTCAATTATATTCTGTTTTAATTAAAAATATAAAA
>NW_018397371.1:7685-7790 GCF_002168275.2 Theobroma umbraticum
AAACGAGTAATAAAGCTTTTGAAGGAATGAGTGATTGTAAATGAACTTTTCTTTCCAATGACTACATTTTCCTTCACGTTTCTCAAGGTAAACATTCAATTATAA
>NW_018397371.1:7800-7905 GCF_002168275.2 Theobroma umbraticum
CCAAAAATATAGAAAAATCAACCTAAAATTAATTATGAGACTATAAAACCTTTTAAACTGAGTAATAAGGTTTTTGAAGAAATGGGTAACTATAAATGGACTTTG
>NW_018397371.1:8005-8116 GCF_002168275.2 Theobroma umbraticum
TTATAATTGAATATTTACCTTGAGAAACGTGAAAAAATGTAGTCATTGGAAAGAAAAGTTCATTTATAATCACTCATTCCTTCAAAAGCTTTATTACTCATTTTAAATAGT
>NW_018397371.1:8126-8250 GCF_002168275.2 Theobroma umbraticum
CATAATTGATTTCAAGTTGAATGTTTTTATATTTTTAATTAAAATAGAATATAATTGAATGTTTGCCTCGAGCAATGCGAAGAAAGAGCCATTCATTGACTAGAAAAGTCTATTTATAGTCACT
>NW_018397371.1:8750-8886 GCF_002168275.2 Theobroma umbraticum
AGTCACCCATTTCTTTAAAAGCCTTATTACTCATTTTAAATGGTTTTATAATCTTATAACTAATTTTAAGTTGAAGTTTTTTACTTTTTTGGTTAGAACAGATTATAATTAAATGCCTGCCCCAAGAAACGTAAAG
>NW_018397371.1:8896-9110 GCF_002168275.2 Theobroma umbraticum
CATCGGTAAGAAAATTCCATTTATAGTTGCTCATTCCTTCAAAAGCCTTATTTCTCATTGTAAATGGTTTTGTAATCTCAATATTGATTTTAAATTGAATTTTTTTATATTTTTGGTTAAAACAAATTATAATTGAATGCCTGTCTTAGGAAACATGAAGAAAAAGGCTATTCATTGGCAAGAAAAGTCTATTTATAGTTATCCATTCTTTCAA
>NW_018397371.1:9120-9306 GCF_002168275.2 Theobroma umbraticum
ACTCACTTTAAATGGTTTTATAAACTCATAATTGATTTTAAATTGCATTTTTTTACATATTTGCTTAAAATAGACTACAATTGAAAGTCTACCTTAAGAAACATGATGAAAAAGGCATCCATTGACAAAAAAAATCTATTTGTAGACACCCATTCTTTTGAGAGCCTTATTACTCACTTTAAATAG
>NW_018397371.1:9316-9480 GCF_002168275.2 Theobroma umbraticum
TTAAAATTGATTTTAAGTTGAATATTTTTATATTTTGGTTAAAACAAATTATAACTGAATTTATGCATTGGGAAACATGAGGAAAAATCTATTCATTGGCAAAAAAAGTTATTTATAGTCACTTATTCCTTTAAAAGCCTTATCACTGGCTTTAAATAGTTTTA
>NW_018397371.1:9490-9639 GCF_002168275.2 Theobroma umbraticum
ATTGATTTTAAGTTGAATTTTTTTACATTTTTACTTAAAATGGACTTTAATTGACTGTCTTCTTCGAGAAACGTAAAGAAAAAAGTATTCTTTGAAAAGAGAAGTCCATTTCTAATTGTGCATTCCTTCGAAAGCCTTATTTCATGCTT
>NW_018397371.1:9940-10252 GCF_002168275.2 Theobroma umbraticum
AGTTGAATTTTTCTACATTTTTAATGAAAACAGTTTATAATTGAATGTCTACCTTAAAATACATGAAGCAAAAGGCATTCATTGGTCAGAAAAGTCCGTTTATAGTTTCTCATTCCTTGAAAAGCCTAATTACTCGCTTTAAATGGTTTTATAATCTCATAGTTGATTTTAAGTTGAGTATTTTTATATTTTTGGTTAGAACATATTATAATTGAATGTCTACCTCAAGAAATATGAAGGAAAACATAGTCATTGGCAAGAAAAGTCCGTTTATAGTCACCCATTCCTTCAAAAGCCTAATTACTCACTTTG
>NW_018397371.1:10262-10355 GCF_002168275.2 Theobroma umbraticum
TACACTCATAATTGATTTTAATTTGAATTTATTATATTTTTACTAAAAATAGACTACAATTGAATGTCTGCCTTGAGAAACATGAAGAAAAAA
>NW_018397371.1:10455-10561 GCF_002168275.2 Theobroma umbraticum
TTAAGTTGAATTTTTTTACATTTTTTGTTAAAACGGACTATATTTGAATGTCTGCCTTGGGAAACACGAAGGAAAAAGTATTTATTGGCAAGAAAAGTCCATTTAT
>NW_018397371.1:10571-10683 GCF_002168275.2 Theobroma umbraticum
TTCTTTAAAAGCCTTATTACTCGTTTGAAATGGTTTTATAATCTTATAACTAATTTTAAGTTGAAGTTTTTTATATTTTTGGTTAGAACAGATTATAATTAAATGCCTGCCC
>NW_018397371.1:10693-10775 GCF_002168275.2 Theobroma umbraticum
AAAGAAAAGACATTCATCGGTAAGAAAATTCCATTTAGTTGCCCATTCCTTCAAAAGCCTTATTTCTCATTGTAAATGATTT
>NW_018397371.1:10785-10901 GCF_002168275.2 Theobroma umbraticum
ATATTGATTTTAAATTGAATTTTTTTACATTTTTGGTTAAAACAAATTATAATTGAATGCCTGCTTTAGGAAACATGAAGAAAAAGGCTACTCATTGGCAAGAAAAGTCTATTTAT
>NW_018397371.1:10911-11053 GCF_002168275.2 Theobroma umbraticum
TCTTTCAAAAGCCTTATTACTCACTTTAAATGGTTTTATAAACTCATGATTAATTTTAAATTGTATTTTTTACATATTTGCTTAAAACAGACTACAATTGAAAGTCTGCCTCAAGAAACATGATGAAAAAGGCATCCATTGA
>NW_018397371.1:11341-11493 GCF_002168275.2 Theobroma umbraticum
TTGATTGTAAATTGAATTTTTTTACATTTTTGCTTAAAATGGACTTTAATTGACTGTCTTCCTCAAGAAACGTGAACAAAAAAACATTCATTGGAAAAAGAAGTCCATTTCTAATTGTGCATTCCTTCGAAAGCCTTATTTCATGCTTTAAA
>NW_018397371.1:11593-11795 GCF_002168275.2 Theobroma umbraticum
TATTTTTATATTTTTTGTTAGAACAGATTATAATTGAATGTTTATCTCAAAAAACATGAAGAAAGAGGTAGCCATTGGCAAGAAAAGTCCGTTTATAGTCACCTATTGCTTTAAAAACCTAATTACTCACTTTAAATGGTTTTATAAACTCATAATTGATTTTAACTTGAATTTTTTTACTTTTTTGCTTACAATAGACTAC
>NW_018397371.1:11805-11928 GCF_002168275.2 Theobroma umbraticum
CTGCCTCTAGAAACGTGAAGAAAAAAGCATTCATTGGTAAGAGAAGTCCATTTACAGTAACCCATTCCGTTAAAAGCCTTATTACTTACTTTAAATGGTTTTATAATCTCAAAATTGATTTTA
>NW_018397371.1:11957-12118 GCF_002168275.2 Theobroma umbraticum
ACAGACTATAATTGAATGTTTTCCTTGAGAAACATAAAGAAAAAGGTATTCATTGGGAAGAAAATTCAATTTATAGTTAGGCATTCCTTCAAAAACTTTTTTTCTTACTTTAAATGGTTTTATAATCTCATAATTGATTTTAAGTTGAATATTTTACATAT
>NW_018397371.1:12490-12616 GCF_002168275.2 Theobroma umbraticum
ATAAGGTGGTGGATGAGTTAAATAATAAAGGAAGATTAAATGGGAAAGTATGGTAAGGATAGATATTGGACTAATGGATAAGGGAGGAAATTGGTGCAAGAAATAGTATTGGATGACAAGGTGGTC
>NW_018397371.1:12716-12851 GCF_002168275.2 Theobroma umbraticum
GGTGACTATAAATGGACTTTTCTTGTCAATGAATACCTTTTTCTTCATGTTTACTAAGGCAGACATTCAATTATAATCTGTTTCAACCAAAGACGTAAAATTATTCAACTTAAAATCAATTATGAGATTATAAAA
>NW_018397371.1:12861-12995 GCF_002168275.2 Theobroma umbraticum
CAAGAAAAAGGCTTTTGAAGAAATACCCAACTATAAATGGATTTTTCTTACCAATGAATGCCTTCTTCTTCATGTTTTTTGAGAAAAACATTCAATTATACTCTGTTTTAACTAAAAATATAAAATAAATTCAG
>NW_018397371.1:13151-13388 GCF_002168275.2 Theobroma umbraticum
TCAATGTAATCTATTTTTAGCAAAAATGTAAACAAATTCAAATTAAAATCAATTTATGAGTGTATAAAACTATTTAAAGTGAGTAATTAGGCTTTAGAAGGAATGGATGACTATAATCCGACTTTTCTTGCCAATGACTACCTTTTCCGTCATGTTTTTCGAGGTAGACATTCAATTATAATCTGTTCTAATCAAAATATAAAAATATTCAACTTAAAAACAATTACGAGATTATAA
>NW_018397371.1:13780-13898 GCF_002168275.2 Theobroma umbraticum
TTATGAGATTATAAAACCATTTAAAGTAAGAAAAAAAGCTTTTGAAGCAATGCCCAACTATAAATGGACTTTACTTAGCAATGAATGCCTTTTTCTTCATGTTTCTCGAGGAAAACAT
>NW_018397371.1:13908-14013 GCF_002168275.2 Theobroma umbraticum
TCTGTTTTAACTGAAAATGTAAAAAAAATTCAACTTAAAATCAATTCTTAAATTACAAAACTATTTAAAGTAAGTAATAAAGCTTTTAACAGAATGGGTGACTGT
>NW_018397371.1:14113-14246 GCF_002168275.2 Theobroma umbraticum
TAGTAAAAATAGATTTTAATTGAATATCTACCTCAAGAAACATGAAGAAAAAGGCATTCTTTGACTAGAAAAGTCCGTTTATAGTTACCCATTCTTTTAAAAGACTAATTACTCGCTTTAAATGGTTTTATAA
>NW_018397371.1:14256-14418 GCF_002168275.2 Theobroma umbraticum
ATTTTTAAGTTGAATATTTTTATATTTTGATTAGAATAGATTATAATTGAATGTCTACCTCGAAAAACATGAAGGAAAAGGCAGTCATTGGCAAGAAAAGTCTGTTTATAGTCATCCATTCCTTCTAAAGCCTAACTACTCACTTTAAATAGTTTTATACAC
>NW_018397371.1:14428-14599 GCF_002168275.2 Theobroma umbraticum
TTTTAATTTGAATTTGTTTACATTTTGCTAAAAATAGATTACAACTGAATGTTTGCTTTGAGAAATGTGAAGAAAATGCATTCATTGGCAAGAGAAGTCTATTTACAGTCACCCATTTCGTTAAAATCCTTATTACTTACTTTAAATGGTTTTGTAATCTCAGAATTGATT
>NW_018397371.1:14609-14886 GCF_002168275.2 Theobroma umbraticum
TTTATTTTATATTTTTAGTTAAAACAGAGTATAATTGAATGTTTCCTCGAAAAACATGAAGAAAAAGGAATTCATTGGTAAGAAAAGTCCATTTATAGTTGGGTATTTCTTCAAAAGCCTTTTTCCTGCTTTAAATGGTTTTATAATCTCATAATTCATTTTAAGTTGAATAATTTTACGTTTTTAGTTAAAACAGATTATAATTGAATGTCTGCCTTGGGATACATGAAGAAAAAGGTATTCATTGACAAGAAAAGTCCATTTATAGTCACTCATT
>NW_018397371.1:15037-15154 GCF_002168275.2 Theobroma umbraticum
GTTAAAACATATTATAATTGAATGACTACCTTGAGAAACGTGAAGAAAAAGACATTTATTGATAAGAAAAGTCCATTTATAGTCACATTTTACTTTAAAAGCCTTATTACTCGCTTT
>NW_018397371.1:15164-15306 GCF_002168275.2 Theobroma umbraticum
ATAATATCATAATTGATTTTAAGATGAATATTTTTTAATTTTTTCGTTAAAACAGATTGTGATTGAATGTTTACCTTGAGAAACGTGAAGAAAAAATAGTTTATTGATTAGAAAAGTCCATTTATAGTCACTCATTCCTTCA
>NW_018397371.1:15316-15528 GCF_002168275.2 Theobroma umbraticum
TAGTCTCTTTAAATGGTTTTATAATCTCATAGTTGATTTTTCTTATATTTTTAGTTAGAGCGGATTATAATTGAATGTCAATATCAAGAAACAGAAGGAAAAGGGCATTCATTGACAAGAAAAGCCCATTTATGGTGACTCATACCTTTGAAGCTTTGTTATTCGTTTTAAATGGTTTAATAATCTTATAATTGATTTTAAGTTGAGTTTTT
>NW_018397371.1:15628-15853 GCF_002168275.2 Theobroma umbraticum
TGGGTGACTATAAATGGACTTTTCTTGCCAGTGAATACCTTTTTCTTCATGTTTTGTAAGACAGACATTCAATTATAATCTGTTCAAACCAAAGATGTAAAATTATTCAGCTTAAAATCAATTATGAGATTATAAAACCATTTAAAGCAAGAAAAAAGGCTTTTGAAGGAATACCCAACTATAAATGGACTTTTCTTATCAATGAATGCCTTTTTCTTCATGTTT
>NW_018397371.1:15863-16191 GCF_002168275.2 Theobroma umbraticum
ACATTCAATTATAGTCTGTTTTAACAAAAAATGCAAAACAAATTCAACTTAAAATCAATTCCAAGATTACAAAACTATTTAAAGTAAGTAATAAAGCTTTTAACAGAATGGGTGGCTGTAAATAGACTTTTCTTGCCAATGAATGCTTTTTTATTCACGTTTCTCAAGGTAAACATTCAATTATAGTCTATTTTTAGCAAAAATGTAAAAAGACTCAAATTAAAATCAATTATAAGCGTATAAAACCATTTAAAGTGAATAATTAGGCTTTTGAAGGAATGTGTGACTACAAACGGACTTCTCTTACCAATGACTATCTTTTCCTTCA